>NC_067137.1:20690286-20873026 GCF_903995435.1 Acomys russatus
TCTTTTTGCTGGTGGCCTGTGCCGCGGTGGTTTTTGTTGTGGTTCTGGTCTGCGTGGGCGGCGGTGGCTTTTTTTGCCCCGGTCCTTCCGGTAGGATTGTTTGGTCTTTTTTCCCTTGTGTGTCGCCCTCTTTCGGTTTCCATTGTGTTTTCAGTTCTGTACCAACAGTTCGCTTAACAACCCACACATCCTGCCACCCCACACCCCCCCCCACCACCCACACCACCGCCAACACGTCCCACATAAACACCCCAAACACAACAAACCTAAACCCACAACAAATATACCCATCCCCTACAATACACCACACTACCCACCCACCCCACCACTCCTCTTCAAAACAAAAAAAAACACCCACCCCCCCCACACCACAAAATACCCCCACCCCCACCACACCCTACCACACCCCCCCACGGCCCACCCACGCACCCCCAGCCCCAATATAACACCCCAAACAAGGAAAAAAAAAATAGGAAAGAAAAAAAATGGCCACCCCCACCCCCAACACCCAACCGACCCCCCCCCCCCCCACACACGCCCGGCGGACCTCCCTCCCCCGCCAGCCCCCCCCCCGAATTCCCCCCCGCCCGCCATGCCCCCGCCCCCCCACCCCGGCTTACCACCACTCGACTCCCCCCCCCCCCCCACCCCCCCAACCACCCCACACCACCGGCCCACACGGCTCCCCCCTCGCTGAGCGCTGCCCCCTCACCCCCTACCCCCACCCCACCACCGTCACCATTACCATTATCAGTTGGGAAGCGCGGCCAATCCCAGCTACCCTCCCAACTTTATCCACTCGGCCCCTTTTCACTGGACGGCAGCTGCCCTTTCTCCGCCCACCTGACTGGCCGCGTTCTGGGTCCCCCCACTCCCCCCTGCTCCCTGGCCCACGCGGCTCCGGTGGCTGCATTGCCTTCCGGTTCCGCACCTCCCCTGCTCCCCGTCCAGCGCCTCCGGGCGGGTTCCCTGTGGGGCCGTCCCCCGTCTCGGGGTCTCCGCCCCCCCCTTTTCGGGCCGTCCTCCCTCTCTGCCTTCTTCTCTTTGCTTGGCTCCTCCCGTTCCCCCCTTCCGTTGTGCCCGGTGCCTCTGCCCCTCTCTCCTGGGTGGGGGTTCCTCGCACTTGCGGCCCCGTTCTCCCCCCCACCTCCCGTGTTCCCCCGCTTCGGCCGGCTTGCCCCCCGTGTCCTGTCGGTGCGCCCCCCGTGTCGGTTCTTGTCCTGCGGCCACCCTTCCGTCCCTCGCTTCCCCGTCGCTTTCATGTCTTCTCTCGGCCCGTCCCTTCCCCCCTTCGGCGCGGGGCCTGGGTGTCCGTTCCCCGCCTCCGCTTCCCCCTGTGTTGTTCCCTGGGCCCCCCGGTCTCTCCGGCCTGTGGGCCGGTTTTTTCCTTGGTTCTCCGCTTTCGGCCCCTTGTCACCGCGGGGGCGGGGGCGGGGGGTGGGGACCGGGCGGGCGCGGGGGGGTGGTGGTGCCGCTGGTCGCGGCCTCTCCGCCCGGTTTGTTCCGTTGGGGCGCCGGGGCCCGTGTGCCCGCCCCCTGTTTTTCTTGTGTTTTTTCCTGGTTCGTCCTTCGCTTTGTGTTTGCGGCTTGGTCCGTGCGGCCTGCCCGGGCTCCTTTTTTTTGCCGGCTGGTCCTTCTGGGCCCCCCGCTGTTTCCTGTCCCGTGTGTGCGGTTGTCTGGCCGGGGGTCGGGCTGCGTGGTTGCGCGCGGCTCGTGCTCTTGCGTCGGGTGCGGTGTGTGGTGTCCCGGTCCGTGTTCTTTGGGGGGGCTGGGCGGGGCCCCGCCTGTGGGGTCTGCGGGCGGTCCGGTCCGTCTGGGTCCCGCGCGGCTCGCGCGGGCCTGGCCGGTTGTGGTGTCGGTGGCGTCGGCGTTTGTTCGTCGGGGCGGGTGCTGGCCCGGCTTTGTGTTGTGGTGCTCGGCGGCGGGTGGTGTGGGCGGTTGTTGGTTCGTTTGGTTGTCGGTCCGCTCCGCGTGCTGGTGGTGGGGTTGTTTTGTTTCGCTGGTGTGGCAACCGCCGTTGGGCCTTTCTCTTCGGGCTTCCGGCCCTGTTGTCCCGGTGCTCGTGGTCTCGTGTCCGCCGGGGCGGCGCCCCGGGGGCCGCGGGGGCCGCGGGGTGGGCGGGTGTGGGGGGTGGGGGGGCCCCGCGCCGGGCCGCGGCTGCCCGCGGTGTGTCCTGGGTGGTCTTGCTGCGTTCTGTGTCGGGGCCTGCGGGCCCGCCGCCCCCCCCCCTCTTTCCCGTGTCCCCCTCCCCCCTGTCCTCTTGTTCTTTCCCTTTCTTTTGTTTGGTGCCCCCCTTGGGCTTCTCCTTGTGGGTTCTGGTTTGCTTGCGTTTGCCTGTTGCGTTGCTTTGTGCGCGTGCCGTGGTTGTGGTCGTGGGCTCCTTGTCCCTCGCCCCGGGGTTGGGTTTGGGCTCGGTGCTCGTGGGGGCTCCGCCGTGGTCCTGTTTTCCTCTTTCTTTCGTTTCTGGTCTTTGTTTCCTGCCCGCTTTGGTGTTCGTTGTGTGCGTGTTTGTTTGTCCTCCCCCGGGGCGGCCTTCCCGTCGTTCCGTCCCTTCTTGTCCTTGGCCTTCCTGTTTTTCCCTCGTTGGCTGCGTTCTCCTTTGTCCCTTCTCCCCGTGCGTCTCTGCCTGCTTCTGTTGTGGTTGCCCCCCGCGCCCCTTCTCGTCCCCCTCCCTTCTGTACCCGGCTCGCCCCGTGTGGTCTTTCCCCTTTCGCGTCGGTTTTCTTTGCGCCCGTGGGTGTGTTTGTTGTTTCGCTCTTCCGCTGTTTGGCCTTGCTCGGTCTGCGGTTGTTCTTTTGTGTCTGGCGTTGCTTTCCTTTCTCCTCGTGTGCTGTTTTCCTGTTCTTTTTTCCCCCGTCGTGTTCCCGTGTTTCCCGGGTCTTCGGGCTTCTTTTTCCTTTGTTTGTGGGGGTGTTCCGTTTTTGGGGTTTGCGGCCTCCCGGTTGTGGTTCCCCGTTGTTTGGCGTTTTGTCTGCGCCCCTGCTGGCCGTGCGGGTCTGCTGTGTGGGGGCTTGGGCTGTGGTCTTTGGCGCTTGTTTTGTTGTTTGGCGCTTTTTGGCCTTGTGGTTGTGCGGCCTGTGCGCTGTTTTTTGTTCGGCGCTTTTCGGGGGTTCGCGGCCTGGGGTTGTTTGCGGTTCCCCTTGGGCTGGTGTGGGTCCCTGGGTGCGCCGCCCCTTGGTGCTTGTGCGCGCTTTTCTTTTTGGGGGGCCTCGCTTTTCCGCTTCTTTTCGCTGCCCCCCGCCCTGTTGTCGGTGTGCTTTTTGCGCCGGGCTGCGGCCGTCCCGGGGTTTTCGCGTGGTGTGTTTGTTGTCCTTTGGTTCCTTTTTCTTCTTTCGTGCTTTTTCTTGTCTTTGTTGTGGGCGTTGGTTTCGGTTGTTGTTTCCCTGGGTGCGGGCCCTCCTGCCCCCCTCCCTGTTTGTGCCTTCGCCCTGTGCCCTGGGCGCTGTTTTTCTTTTTGTTCGGTTCCGGGCCGGGGTGTGGCTTGTCGTTGTGGGGCTCCTCCTTGTTGGGTTTCCCGGTTTTGGTCTTCTTTCGCGGGGCGGTTGTTCGTTTTTCCTTTTCTTTTCCGTGCCCTCTGGTGGGCGGGGTGTGCTCTCTTGGTCTTTTTCGTGTTTTTGTTTTGTTTTTCTTTTTTTTGTTTGGTTTTTTGTTGTTTGTTTGTGGTTTTTTTGTTTTTTTTGCGGTGGTTTGGCCCTGGGTTCTGTGCACCTTTGTGGTCGGCCGCGCGCCTTGGGTTTTTGGTTGTGTGGTGGGCTTTCGTTTGTTGCGGTTTGGTGTCTGTTGGTTTCGTTTTTCCCGTTTGGCTCTCTTCGGGCGTTTTTTTTTTTTTTGCCGCTTTCCGGCCGTGCTTTTGTGGGTCGGTGTTTTGGCTTTTGTTTTTTTCTGGTTCCTTGTGTGCCCGCCTGTTTCTTCGTTCTCTTTTGGCTGGTCTCTCGGCTGGTTCCCCTCCCCTTCCTCCTCCTCTTTTCTTCTCTCCCGGTCTTCTGTTGGTGCCCGTGTTTTCTGGGGTTTTTTTTTTTTTTTTTCTTTTTTTGTTTCTTTGTTTCTTTTTGTTTCCTTTTTTTTTTTTCTTTTCTGCTGTGGTGCGGGGGGGGGGGGTGGGTGGGGGGGCTTTTTTTGTTCTGTCTGGGGTCTGTTTTTTGGGTGGTTGTCTTTTTGGGTGGTTTCTGGGGCTGGGTTTCCCTTGCGGCCGGTCTGTGCCGTTCTTCCCGTCCCCTGCGTTTGTTTTGGTGGTCGGTTGGCGTGGTGGCGGGCGCGGCCCTGTTTTTGCGGGTGTGGTCGGGGGGCGTGCTGCCCTGTTCTTTCCCGGGCCTGGGGTGCTGTCGCCGTTTTTTTTTTGTGTTGGTGTGCCTGTCTTTTCGTTTTTTTTGCTTTGTCCCCTGCTTCTCTGGGGCTTTCTGCCTGGGGTGGTGCGCCCGTCTGTTGTTTTTTTTTCCCTGGCTTTGCGTTGGCTTTGTTGATCGGCCGTTTTTTGCTCGTCGTTCGGTGTTCGGTTTTTCGGGTTTTGCCCGGTGGGGCGTGGGTGGCCTTGCGCTTTGGTGGTCTCTTCCTTCTCCTTCCCCTCCTTCTCCCTCCTTCCTTTTCCCCTTCCCCCTCTTCTTCCCTCCTCCCTCCTCTCCTTTTCCTTCCTCCCTTCTCTCTCTTTCCCTCTCTCCTCTGTTTTGCTCTCCCTTCCCCTTCTTCCCCTTCCTCTTCCTCTCCCTTTCTCCTTTTCTTCTTTTTCTTTTTCCTCTTTTTCCCTTCTCCCTCCCTCCTCTTCCTCTTTCTTCCTTCCCTTCTCTCTTCTCCCTTCTTTCCCCCTTCCTTTCCTCTCCCCTCTCCTCCTCTCTCCCTTCTCCTTCTCCTCTCCCCTCCCCTGCCTTTTGCCCTTGCCCTCTTTCTCTTCTTCCCCCTCCCTCCTCTCCCCTCCCTTCCCTTTTTTCCTTTTCTCCCTTTCCCCTCCTCTTCTCCTTCTCTTTTTCCTTTTTCTCTCCCCTCCCCTCTCTCTCCCCTTCTTCCCTCTTCTTTCCTCCCTTCTTTCCCTTTCTTCCTTCTTCCTCTCCCCCCTTTCTTCCTTTCTCTCCCCTTTCCCCCCTTCTCTTCCCTTTCTCTTTCCTCTTCTCTCTTTTTCCTCTCTTCTCCCCTCCCCCTTTTCCCCCTTCCCCCCTCTCCCCTTCCCTCTCCTCCTTCTCCTTTCTCCCCTCTCCCCTCTCCTTTCTCCTTCCCTTTCCCTTCTCCTTCTCTCTCTCCTTTTTCCTCCTTCTCTCTTTCCCCCTCCTTCTCCCTCTTCCCCTCCTTCCTTCTCCTTCCTTTCCCTCTCTCTCTTCCCCCTTCCTCCTCCCCTCCTCACCCCTCTCCCCACCCCTCTCTCCCTCACACTCTCACCCACCACCCCCCCACCCCCACTCCCCCCCTACCTTTTTCCCCTTTTCTCCCTTCTCTCTCTCCTCCTCCACCTCTTCCCTCTCACCCCCCACACCTCCTCTGCCTCCTCTCTTCTTCCCCCCCTCCCCCCCCCCCACCTCCTCTCCTTCTCACTTCCCTTCCTTTTTCTTCTCCCCCCCCTCCCTCTCTCCTCCCTTTTCTTCCCCTCTTCCTTTCTTTTTCCCTTCCCCCTTTCCCTCTCCTCTCCCCCCTCTTTTCCTCTCTCCTTTCCCCTTCTCTCCTCTCTTTTCTCTCCTCCCTCTCCCTCCTCTCCCCCCCTCCTCTTTCCCCCCTCTTCTTTTTTCTCTTTCTCCCTTTCTCCTTCCTCTTCTTTCTTTCCTTTCCTCCTTCCCCCTTTTCTTTTCCTCTCTCCTTTCCTTCTCCTCCTTTCTCTCCTTTCCTTCCCTCCTCTCCCCTTCTCCCTCTTCCCCTCTCTTTTCCCTCCCCAACTCCCTCTCTCCCTTCCTCCCTTCCCTTTCTCTCCCTTCCTTCTCCCCTTCTTCCTTCCCCTTTCTCCCCTCCCTTTTCTTTCTTCCTTTCTCTTTTTCCCCCCCCTCCCCCTCCTCTTTTCCTCTCTCTCTCTCCCTCCCTCTTCTCTCCCCTCTCCCCCTCCCTCCCTTCTTCTTCTTCTCTCCTCTTCTCTTTCCTTTCTCCCCCTTCCTTTCTCTCCTCCTCCTTTCCCTCCCCCCCTTTCCCTTCTTCCCTCTCCCCTTCTCTCCTTTCCTCTTCTCTTTCCTTCCTTCTCCCTCTTCTCCTTCTCTTCTCTTCTTCCCTTCTCCCCTCTCCTTCTTTCCTCCTCCCCTCCCCTCCCTCTCCCTTTCTTCCCCTTTTTTTCTCTCCCTCCCTCTCCTTTCTTTCTCCTCCCTCTCTTTTCTCCCTCTCTCTCTTCCCTTCTCCTTCTCTCCCTTCTCTCTCTCTTCTCCTTCTCCTCGTCCCTTTTCTTCCCTTCCTTCCTTTCCTCTCTTCCTCCCCCCCTTTCTTTCTTCCCTCCTTCCTCTTTTTCTTCTCTCTCTTTCCCTCTTTTCCCCTCTCCCTCTCCTCTCCCTTTCCTCTCCCCTCTCCTCTTTCCTTTCTCTCCCCTCCTTTCCCTCCCTCTTTTCTTTTCTCTCTTTCCTTTCTTTCCCTTTCCCCCCTTTCTCCTCCCTCTCTTTCCTTTTTCCCTTTCTCTCCCTTTCCCTCTCTTTTCTCCCTGTTCTCTCTTTTCCTTCTCCCTTCCTTTTTTCTCCCTTCTTCTCCCCTTCTCTCCTCTCCCTCTCTCCTTTCTCTTCCCCTTCTTTCTCTTCCTTTTTTTCCCCTCCCCTTTCCCTCCCCTTCCCTTTCCTTCTCTCCTTCTTCCTTTCTCCCCCCTTCCCTCCTTTCCCTTTTTCTTCCCTTCCCCTCTTCCCTCTCCTCCTCTCCCTTCCTCCTCTCTCCTCTCCCCCCTCTCTCCTCCCCCTCTTCCCCCCTCCCCTCCCTCTCCCTTCTCCCTCTCTTCGCCCTCCCTTCCTCTCTTCTTTTTCCCCTCTCCCTTTCCCCTCTCCTCCCCCTCTCCCCTCCCCCCTCCTTCTTTCCCCCCTTTTCTCTCCTCTTTCTTCCCCCCCTTTCTTTCCCCTTCGCCTCTCTCTTTCCTCCTTTCTCTTTCCCTTTTTCCCTCTCTCTCCCTTTCTTCCTCTTTTCCCCTTTTCCCTCTCCTTGTTTTTTTTCTTGTGGGCTGCGGTGCTTTCCCCGTGGTTGGGTTGGGGGGCCGTTGTCTCTGGTCCTCCGTGCCTGCTTGGTGCGGCGTGCGGCGGCTGTCCCGTTTTCCGGTTCTTTTTCTTGCTTGTCGCCTCTCGTGGTTCTGTGGTCTCTCTCTTTTTCTCTTGTTCTTTTTGTTTCGTTGCCTTGTTCTGCTTTGGTTCCTTTTCCCTTGTGTTGTTTTGCTTGTTCTGTTGTTTGTTTCTTTTTCCCCTTGTCTCCTTTTCCCCTCTGCTGTGTGCGTGTGTCGTGTGGTTCCCGGTCTGTGGTTTGGCTTTTTGCCCCCTTCCTTGTTGTCGCTGGCGTTTTGTTTTCGTTCCTGGGCGGGGTCTTGGCCCTGCGTCGTTTTGTGCTCTGGGGTTGGCGTGGCTTGGGTTGTGTGGTGTGCGGTCGGTTTGGTCTCCGTTGTTTCCTCCCTTTTGTTTTTTCGCCCGGGTGTTTTTCGGCGGGGTTGGTGGTGGGTTCTGTTTGGCCGGCTTTGTTTGCCTCTGGCGGGGGGTTCGGCGTCTTTCTTCCCTCGGTCCCCCCCCCGTGTTCTGCCTGGTTGGGGCCCCCGTTGTTCGGGGTGGCGCGCCCTGGTGGGCGTCGCGTGTGTGTTGTGGTTGGGGCCGGGGTTTGTGGCTTGTTTTCTTTCGGTTTTCGGCTCCTTTCCGCTCTGCTCTCTCCGCCCTTTCGGCTTGTCTGGTGTGGGGTTGGCCTTGGGCTTGCGTGCGGTTCTTCGTTGTTTTGCTCTTGCTCGCTTGCTGCTCTGGCTGGTGTGTTTCGTTCTTTCCTGGCTTGTTCGCCTTTGTGTCTGGTTGTCCTCCCCCGGGGTTGTTGCTCCCGTTCCCTTTCCTGTTGCGCTCGTTGTTGTGGGGTTTTGGCCCCTCCTCCCGGGGCTTTGGTGGCCTTCGGGGTGCCGCCCTGTTCTGTCGTGTTGGGTCCCGACACCCACCTGGCGCTGTTGGGTTGGGGTTGGGGCCTGTTCGGTTTTTCGGGTTTTGTTGCTGGTTGCTGGTTGGTGGGTGGGGTTGCTGTGTTGGGCGCTCTTTGGGTGGTCTTTCTCTGGGCGGGTTTTGGGCCCCCCCCTTTGTGTTGCGGGTGGCCCCCCTGGCGCTTTTTTTGTGTTTCTCGTGGCGTGGGGTTTTGGTTTCGGTCCTTTTCTTTCCCCGTCTTTTTTGTGTGTTGTTGTGTTTTTGTTGTTTGTTGTTTGTTGTTTGTTGTTTGTGTTTGTGTGCCTTTGGGCTTTCCCCCTCCGTTCTTTTCTGTGTCCGCGTTTTTTTCCCGGTCGCCTCGGGGTTGTCTTTGTTCCTGGTTTGGGTGGGGGTGTTGGTGGTTGGCCTTCGGGTGTGTTCTGGGTTGTCTGTTTTTTTTTTCCTCGGGTGCTTTTTGTTGGGGTTTGCTTCCCGCTGTGTTGTTGTCGCCGTGGTTTGTCGGGTTTCGGGCGCGCCCGGGTTCGGGCTGGTTTGCCCGTGCCCGCCGCTGTGGGTTTGTGGCGTGTTTGTTGCCGTCCCTGTTCGGTCCTGTTGTTTTGTTCTGTTGGTGTTGTTGGCGGGTGGTTTTCTGGTTTTTTTCCTTCTTTTTGCCTCTTTTTTCCCCCTCCCCTCTCCCGGTTGCGCGCGGGGGGGCGGGCGTGGGCCGGGGGGGCGGGGTGTTTGTTTTTGTTTTGGGTCCCCTCCCCCCCGGGTCGTGTCTTGGTGCTTGGCTCGGCTGGTTTCCGTCGTGTTTTGTTTGTCTCGTTGGGGGTGGTTGCTCTGGGTGTTTGTGTTTTCCGCGTTCGTGGGCTTTTCGGCTTCTCCTCGTGGGTGTTTTTTGTTGGTGTTGTTTTGTGTTTTGGTGGTTTTGTGGCCTTGTTGTTTTTTTTTGTGCCCGTGGGGTGTTGTTTTTGGGTTGTTTTTGTTTTTGTTTTTTGTGTCTGGTTTTGGCCGGCCGTTTGGTTTTCGCCTCGTTGGTGGTTGCGGCCTTGTCGGGGTCTCGCTTCGTTGCTTGGCTGCGGCTGGTCTCTTTTGTCTGGTGGGGTTTGTCTTCTCCTTGCTTGTTGTTTTTTTGTGCCCGGGTTTCTTGCGGTTGCTGGGGCCGGGCCTTGGTTTCCGTTTTGTGTCTCCTGGGGGCTTGCTCCGGGTTCCTGTGTTGGGTGTGTTTGCGGCCTGCCTTTGCCTCGGTGGGTTCTTGTGTTTTTGGGGCGCGTCCCGGTTTTTCCCGGCGCGGGTGTCGGGGGTTTTTTTGGTTGGCTGGGTCGTTGTTGGTTTGCCTTTGCCGTGCGGGTTGGGCTTTGCTTTGTTCCTTTTTCGGGCGGTGGTCCGGTTGTTTGTTTCTGGGCTTGGCGGCCCGTCGTTGGGGGTTTTGCGGGCGTGGCTGCCGGCGTGCGCTGTCCGCCCTTGGCGTTTGCTTGGGGGCTGTCCCTGGTGTTGTGTGTTGCCCGGGGGGGCCTCGTTTGTTGTGTGCTTTCGTTTTTGTGCGCTGCGTTTGGTGTTTTTTTTTTCTTGGTCTGGGTGTCTTGTTTTTGTTTTGGTGGTGGGGTCGTGCTTGCGGTGTTTGCCGGTTGTGGGGGTGTTTTGTGCGGTTGGGGGGCCCGGGGTTGGTTGTGGTGGGGGGCTCGGCCTGTGGGGGGTGGGTTGTTGTTTGTTGTGGGGTTTTTTGTGCTTGCTGGTGTTGTGGTCTTGGCGGCCGGGGCTTTGGTCTGTTGTTTCTCTCCGCTGGGGTGGGTCGGGTGGGCGCGTGGTTGGTGTTTGTCGTGCGGGGTTGGGTGGGGTGTTCTGTCCCTGGTGGCGGGTCTGTGGTGGCGGGGCGGGTGCGGCCGTGTGGGGGGTGCGGCTGTGGCGGCTCCTGCTTGTTTTGGTTCGGTCGGTGGGCTGGTTGGGCTGTGGGCCCGTCTCTGGTGTTGGGCTCTTTGTTTTGTGTGCGTTGTTTTTCGCGTTTTGCTCGTTTCTGTGTCCTTGTTGGGGGTGGGGGTGGTGTTTGCCCGCTCTGCTGTTTTGGGGCGCTGTCCCGCGGGTGCGTGGCCTCCGGCCCCCTCGTGCTGTCGTTCTTGGGGCCCCTGGTTTTGTTGGGTTGCGGGTCTCGTGCGGGTCTTTGGGTCGCCTGCCCTGCTCCCCCGTCTTGTTCCGGTCCTCCTTGTCTTTGGGGGGGTTTGTTGGGTTTCTCGGTGGTGGGGGTGTGTCGGTCGCTGTTTTGGGCCGTGGCGGCGTGCGCTTGTGTTTCTTTTGTGTTGTGGCTTCTTGCCTTGTGTGCTGGCGGGCGGCTGTTTTCGCGTTGGTTGTTTGGTCGCGGGTTTGTCTGTCGCCGTGGCGGCTCGCTGCCCGCTTCCGCCCCCGGTGGTGTCGTCCTTGGTTCTGTTCTCGGTTTGGTGTGTCTCACTGCGCCTTTCGCTTTGTTTGGTTCTGGGTTCTTGTTCTTTTTGTTTTTTGGTTGTGTTGGGTGGGGTTGTTGTTGGTTGTCTGTGTTGGGGGCGTGCCGGTTTTTCGGTTGGGGGGGTTTTTTTTTGTGGGTGGCTTTTTGCTTGTGTTTCGGTTTTTTGCGTGTTTCCCTTTGCGGGTGTTGCTCCCCGTTTTGTCCTTGCGTTTCGTTTCTCCCCCCCCTGCTTCCCCTCTCGCCTCTTTTTTTTCGGTTGCCCGTGTGGTGCCGGTTTTCTTTTGGTTTGCTGCGCCTCCTGTTTTTTCGCCCGTGGTGTGCCCTTTTGCCTCGTGTTCTTTGTGGTGCCTGGGTTTTCTTGTGTGTTCTGTGTTTGTTTCGGTGGTCGGCCTGTCCCTTGTGTCGGTCTTGTCTGTTCTGCTGCTTCTGTCTGGTTTGTCGGCCGCCCCGGCCCCTCCGCCCTTCGCTCCGTTTGCCCCTCGTGGCTGTGTGGTTGTGTGTTGTGCGGGCTGTGGTGGTTTTGCTCTCTGGTGGGGGGGTGGGGTGGGGCGGTCCGGTGTTCTGCGCGGTCTTGCCCGGGGCGTGCGTTTGTTTTGGTTTTTGGCTGCGTGTGGTTTTGGTCGCTCCCTTTGTTCCTCTGGTTGTTGGGTTCGGTTCGTTCTGTTCGTCCGGTGCGGTTTTTGCGTCGCTCTGGGCGGGTTTTGCTTCCCCCGTGGTTGTTTTCGGGTTCGTGTGTGTTCCCTGTTTGGCGGCGGTTTTTTCCTTTTTTGTTTCGTGTGTGTGTTTTGTGTGTGTGTGTGTGTGGGTGTGGTGGGTGTGGTCTCGTGGGGTGCGGTTGTGTTGTGTGGTTTTTTTGGTTGTTTCTGTCGGTTTTGCTTTGTTTTCTGGCTTGGGTTCGCTTTTGGTGTTCGGGGTTGTTGTGGTGGGTTTGGGCGTTTTTTTTTTTTTTTGTCTGGGTGGTTGCTGTTTTTGTCTCGGTTCTGGTTCCTTGGTTTGTTGGCCCGCCTTTTTGCCCTTTTGCGTCCGTGTTTTTTTTCCCTTTCTCTGCCGCGGGTGTGGGTGTTTCCTTGGTTGGGCGGTGGGGTTGTTTGTGGTTTGCGGTTGTGGTTTCCGCGGTGTCCGTCCGTCCTCCGGTTCCCGCGCTCGTGTTTGCCCCCTTCTTTTTGCGGCCCCGGGGGGGGCCGCGCGTCCCTTTTGTTGTCCGTTTCGGCTTGGGGGCCCCTGCTTCTTGGCGCTTCGGGTGGCGTTCCCCTGTCAACCCCCCGGTCGCCTGCTCCTTCCCCTCTGCCCACCTCCCGCCTCTTTGTGTCCCTTTTGTTTGTGTTCCTGTTGGGTGGGCTTGGGGTTTTTTTTTTTGGCCAGCCACCCACACCAACCCGTTGGTTCACCCCCTGTGTGACAAACCCCCCCAAGCGCCCGCGGTGGGTTCCGTTGTCCTCGGTTTGGTGGGGCTTTTGGCGGCTTGTTGGTCGTTTTGGTTCGCGGGCGCGGGGCGTTGGGGTTTCTTTGTGTTTGTTTTTCTTGGGTGGTCTTTTGTGGCGGCTTTTCCGGTTTTTGTTTTCTCTGTTTGTTCTGTCCCCTCCGTTTTTGCCCGCGCTTGCGGTTGTGTTCCTTGGGCTCGTCCGCCCTTTGTTCCTCGCAACACTCCTTCCGCCACACCGCTCTTTTTGGGTCGGCTCCCCACCCCCTTCTTTCTCTTGGTGTTTTTTGTTGTTGTTTTTTGTCGCTTTTTTTTGCCTCTTTTTTCCTTGCCCCGTTGTCTTTCCCTCTTTCTTTGTCCGTTTGTTTTCCTCCCTCTCGCTGTGTCG
Organism: Acomys russatus; assembly: GCF_903995435.1. Taxonomy (NCBI): domain Eukaryota; kingdom Metazoa; phylum Chordata; class Mammalia; order Rodentia; family Muridae; genus Acomys; species Acomys russatus. The sequence goes on from NC_067137.1 coordinate 20,702,541, forward strand.
GGTGTCCGCTTCCGCTCGTTTGTTTGTCGTTTTTTTCCCTCGCAATGGGCCCCTCCTCGTTTTTTTTGTGTGTGCCTTTTGCCGCGGCGTCCTTTGGTGTTTTTCTGCTGCGGCGGTGCCGCAACACCGGCTCTGTCGTGGGTCTTTTTTTTTGTCGTTTATTCTCCCTGCTCTCGGCGTTTCCCTGTTTGGGTTCTGGTCTGTTTTTTCTTGGTTTTTTGGTGTTTGTTTTTTTTTTTCGTTTTGCTTGTCTTTTTTTGGTGTTGTGTTTTGTGCCGTTTGGTGTTTTGTTGCTTGCTTTCTTTCTGTTTCTGGGGGGCCCCTTTTTTTTTGGGTTTTGGGTCGGCCCGCGTTCGTGGTGCCCCTTGCCTCTCTGTTTTTGTGGGCTTTGCCCGGTTTGTTTTTTTTTGTGTTGTGTCTGTGCTTCCCCCCCTCTTTCTTGCTTTGCTTTGGGTGTGTGCGTTGGCGCGCGTTGGCGGGTGGCGGTGTGCGGGCGTCTCCGCGGTCCCTTTTGTTGTTTTTCGTGGTTTTTTTGCGCCTGGCGGGCGGCTCCTGGCTTGGTTTGCTGGTGTCCCTTCTCCCGTGCTGGCGGGGGTTCGTGGTGGGGTTGTGTTGGTTTTGGGTGTGCCGGTTTGGTTCGCCCCCCTTCGTCTCGTTCCACCTGGTTTCGGCTGGTTGTGGGCTGGGCGCTCGGGGCGTGGGTTTTTTGTCTTTTGTTTGGGGGCCCTTTCCTTGTCTGCTGGCTGGGGCACTGCCCCCCTTGTTTTGGTCCTGGGTGTGCCGTTTCCCGTTGTTCCCCCGTCTCTTTCTTTTTCTGTTTCGTTGTTGGTTGTGTTCCTTGGCCTTTCGTCGTCTGTCTTCCCGCCTTCTTTTCTTTTTGCGTTCTCTCTCCTGTCTCTGGTTTGCTTGTTTCTTTGTTCTGCCCCTCTGTTTCGTCTTTTTTTCTTTTTGTTTTTTTTTTTTTGCCCCTTTGTCCCGTTTTCTCGCCCCAGGTCGTGGTCCCCCTGTCTGCTTGTTGTGTTTGCGTTCTGGCTTTGTGTTGTGTGTTTTGGCTTGTTTCTTCTGTCTGGTCTTGTTGCGCACACACCCCCCCCCGGGGGTATCTCCTTTGATTTTTTTTTTTTTGCGTGGTCCCCTGGGTCGGGGTCGTGGTGGGTGTTTTTGCCCTTCGTCCGGCGTTCTTTTTGGGTTGGCGCTCTTTGTTGGTTTTGTGCTTGCGTTCTCTTGTGGGCTGCGCGGTTTCTTTTTTTGTTGGGCTTTCTGTGGGTTTTTGCTCTCCGGTTCGGGCGTTTTTGTTCGCGTTTTTTGCTTTTTGTGTGTCTTTCCCTGTTGGTTTGGTGGCGTGGCTTTGGTTGGGGTCCTTTTGTTTGTCGTTCTTTTGTTTTTTGGGTTGTGGTTTCTCTCCTCTTTGTGTGCTTGTTGCTTTTTTTGCGTTTCTGCGTCTTTTGTCGTGCGTTTTTGGGTGGTGCCGTTTTTTTTTTTTTTTTTCCGCTTGGTTTTGGTGGGGGTTTTGGTCGCTTGGCCTGGTTTTGGCTTGGTTTTGGTTGGGGCTTCGTGTTCGTGTGTGCGGTGTCTTTGTGTTGTCCGGGGGTGGCCGTCTTCCCTCGCCTCCTTTGGGCGGGTTTGGGGTTGCTGCGCTTTTTTTGTCCGTTTTTCTTGCTGTTCTTCGTCCGCTTTCTGGTGGTTTTTTTGTCTTTTGGCTTTTTTGGTCGTGTTTGGGTTGTGTTTGTCGGTTGTTGTGTGTTTGGTTTTTTCTCGGTGCTTGGGTTGTTTGCTGTCTCTCTGCTTGCCCTTCTTCCTGTTTTCCCCCTTTTCTTTTTTTTTCTTTTGGTGCTGCTCCTTTGTGGGTGGGTCTTTGCTTGGGGGGGGTGTTTTTGTGTGCGGTTCTTTTTCTTTGTGTTCCCGCGGGTGGTGGGGCTCCCTCCCCCCTCCCCCCCCCCCTCCCCCCTTTTGGGGCGGGTCTCTTGTGGTTTCTGGCCGGTGGGCCTCTTGTCTGGTGGGGTCGTCTTCGTTTTTTGTTCCTGGTGTGTTTTTTGGTGCCCCCGCCTGTGTGTTGCGTCGCCTTTGGCCCTCCCTCCTTCGGGCCCTTCTCGGTGTCCGCGCCGTCGTCTAGTGTCCCTCCGGGGTTTGCCCGTTGCCTTTTGCGGTGGGCCTCCGCGCCCGCCTCCCCCGCCGTTCTTTTCCCGTTGTTGGGTCCTGTGGCCGCGTGCGTTGGGTTTCTTGGGTGTCGGTTTTGGGTTTGGTGCGTGTTGGTTTGTCCCTGGTTTTCGCCCAAAAACACCCCAACCCCCCTTCCCCCCCTCCCCTCCCACGTCGTCACCCTTTGACAACCCACCACCTCCCACACCCAAAACACTCCCTCTTGCATTCACAAACTCAGCGTGTGTTTTTGGTGTTTCCCAACACTCCCCACACACGGCCCCCCTCTCGACACCCCCACACCCGGCCTGCGCCCCCCACACCCCCCGTTTCTTTTTTCCTTTGGTTTGCTTTTTTGCCTTTCTCGCTCTTGTCCCCGCCCAACCCCGTTTTCCGCCCCCACCACCCCTCCCGTTTGCGGCGCTTTGGTCACCCCACGTGTTGGTTTCCTGCCCAACACGTTCGTTACCTCCCCGTTTCCTTCATGCACCATCACATACACACTCCCTACATTATGCACGTTGTGTCCCATCTTTAATTTCTCTCAGTTTTGTGGTACTTCCTCAGCACTGCCCAGGCGATTTCCTCACTATACCCCACCTACACATTCTCAACAACACCACCCAAATACACCCAACTTTACACGAGCCCCTCACCACCCACACAACCCTCGTACAATGTCTATATTACCCCGCCAACCACTTTCACTCTCTATTTGTTCCCCTTATATATGAAAATCCAATACATTTTTATATGTTGAGTTTAAGTACTGCAATCATTCAAAAATCACCTATCAATTCTCTCTCCTTTTTTGTCATTTCATAGTATTTTCTACATAAATGTTGTCATATGCAAGTAAAGAGAGAGTCTATGTTCACATTAGATAAACTTGTATCAAGTAAGAGAGTCTATGTTCAACAAGTCCACATTAGATAAACTCAACAGAATACTGAGTAAAACAGAGGGGTAATAAGGAGACGGACAAATTTTTCTAGTTACCCTCAGGGTAATATATGTATTGATCTGGTAGCTTCATTATGGCTCATATCTGTATTGATTGCTATCCCATTCATATTGATGACAATACTAATTGTCCAGCATAGACCACATGATTATTTCTACTCACCATAGTTAGGAGCTTAAATGAAGGCTATTGAAGGCAAAAACACACAGCCTCGGAGTAGAAAATGCTCAAAAATTCCTTCTACAAAGCACCAGCTGCTTTCTCTCTGACACCCACAAAGCCCTTTCTGGTCTCTGAGAGTCTCTTCTTTCCTCCTCCCTCCAATTCAGACCATGTCAAAATGTGAACCCTCCACTCTGAATGAAACCCAAACTTTCCCATCCCTGAGCAGTCCTCGGCGCATTCTTTGTTTCCACTTACACTGGTCAAGTTCATTCTGAGCCTTGAACTCCATTTGTCATTTGACACTAACTCAGTGACACACCATGAGAGCCTGGCTCCCGATGGGTTCAGGACTTCCCCCTACACCTGAGAAGCAGTGGGCACTCACAGATGACTGGGTCCATGTTCCATCTCTCTGCACTCACATGGAGGCAGAGGCCCTCCCCCACCCCAGCCTTTATCAACAGTCTTACGTTAAGACTTAAGCTTCTCTTCCTTTAAAAGGTTAGTTCAGACCTTCGGTTTCATGTTTTAAAAAACCTCCCCCCAAGTGACTCTAGAAAACACAGATGCCCAACCCATTTCAAACCATAAAAACCAAGTTCCTTGAGGGCACAGGCCTAGCGTTTGCTTGTGGAATTCTCCAGCAGGGATTCTGATCTACAAGGGGAATTGAGAAAAGCCAATAGAAGAACTAGAAGAATGGCTGACTCCATTCATCCGGGCATTAGATGCACTCTCACGGAAAGGCCAAGTTGTTTTTTTTGTTGTTGTTGTTGTTGTTGTTGTTGTTTTGTTTATTTTTCTTTTTTATTTTATTTTATTAATTTTTCATATTACATCTCGATTGTTAGCCCTTCCCCTGTTTCCTCCCATTCTTCCCTCCCTCCCATTTCTCTCCTTCTCCCCTCTCCTATGTCTGTGACTGAGGGAGACCTCCTCCCCCTATATATGCTCTTAGAATATCAAGTCTCTTCTTGGTAACTTGCTATCCTTCCTCTGAGTGCCACCAGGTCTCCCCATCCAGGGAACATGGTCAGAAAAGGGGCACCAGAGTTCATGTGAGAGTCAAATCTCACTCTCCACTCAACGGTGGAGAATATCCAGTTCATCGGCTAGGTCTTGGTAGGGGTTCGAAGCTTACTGCCTATATTCTCCTTGGCTGGTGCCTTAGTTTGAGGAGGACCCCAGGATCCAGATCTGCCTGTCATAAAGTTCTTCTTGTAGGTTTCCAGAAACCTACAGGAAAGGCCAAGTTGTAGAGTGCTGTCACCTGAGTGTAAGAGCTACCAACACCTTCCTCAGAGCAGTTGTGTCAGCCACAGGGACCCTCATGGGCGGGCTTGTTGACGTTCTTCATGGAGGGAAGGGTGGAAGAGCATCATTATACCTGGACCTGAGAGGTTCCAGCTACTCTCCCCTTCCTGTGCTTCCTTCCCAGTTTTCCGCAACCCTACCCCAGCTAAACGTGGTTTCTGGTGGTGGTGTGGCACACAGAGGGCGGAAAGCTGAATGAAGAGTTGTCCTTCACGCTAGAGTGAGACTTTTCAGTGATATGTTTACTCCATGGTCACTTGTGTTTCTATTTATAAAGTAAATAAACTTGTCAGTTTACCATGTTGAGCTTGATGAACAGGCTTCCATTCATGTCTCCCATGAAGAGCTCGTGTAAGGGGCCAGATGCAGGGCAGACCTCTCCAGCCAGTGTCCCCTGATTCCTGAGCTGACTCCATCCCTTCCATCCAATGCAATGGGGGGTGGGGGGGAGAAGGAACCCAAACCAGAATGGAAAGCATTTTCAAACTTTATTTACAACTGTCACAGTGACAAAAAGTAGTTTGGAAAAAAAAATGCTAGTTTCTCCCTGAGCCTCAAAACAGAACAGACAGAAGTCACAGGAGGTTCATCTCACAACAGGCATGTACTGAAATACTAGGATTTTTTTTTCAATACGATCAGTTAGAAATACACACAAATTACTAGAAGAAGGAGGAGGAGGAGGAGAAGGAGAGGAAGAGGGAGAAGGAGAAGAAGAGGAGAAAAAGAGGAGGCCAGACAGGAGCTCAGCCACTTGTCCAAGAGCAGCTGGGTCCCCCCAACAGGCTCAACCGCTGAGGGGCCTGACATTAGCTGTCAGCCCCTGGCCTGCTCAGACTGCACATGGTACAACATGGTCTGGTGACCAGCAAAAGGAAGAAACCACCCCATAAACACACATACACACAAAGTCGATTTGATACTAGATTTACAAGCACATCCCCATCACACGGCAAGACCAAGACAGATAATTGGAGTAGGGGTGAGAAGACACCAAAACACGGGAATTTAAAAGGCCAGACACCTGTCCATAAAGGGAGGCGAGGGATGAGAGATGCTGCAGGAGAAGGAGAGTGGGATTAACAGATCTCTGTAGCCAAACAGAGCAGAGTGGGAGCAAGAGAGAGAAGCTCCCCCATTGTGGGGTTGGCTGCAGCCCTCTCCCACTTCTGCGAGGAGCCGGAAAAAGTTATTGCCATCGGTGTGTATCACAGGCAGACGACAGAGGGAAGAGGCAGGGGGAGGGGGGTGACCATCGGCATCCCAGAACCAAACCTTGCCGAATGCCGTGTCAACAGCACACCCCTACGCTCTTGCCCCAACGTGCCCCAGAGCCACACTGACTTTGAGGTATAAAATACAGCTAGACACACTAGTCCAAAGATGGGGGTCAACCTGGACCCACAGAGACATTGGGGGGGGCATTGAGTGCCTCAGTTGGCTGAGCGAAGCCCAAGGAAGGCTTTAAGTCCACCTCTTGACCAAACAGTCCTACTCTGAAAACTCTGTCCTCTAATTTGCTGTTCCAGAAGGTTCTGAGCTATGATCAGAGGACAAGTCCAGATGTTAACTTCCTCATGCAACTGCTGAGCTTTCCAGAAACAGGTAAGGTGGCAGAGAGATAAAGGCTGCCATTTTATAAGGATACCCCAGTGCACTCCTTATCTTCTCCCAACCTGTGCTCAGGAGCAACATGAGGAGACACTACCATCTCCAACTGGGTCCCACAGGTCTCCCCTGGAGGCCTGGTACCCTCATGGGAAGCTCAGCATATCCACACAGCACCATCCAGGCTCCTGCACGAAAGCCCAGTAAGCCAGCTTCTCAACCAGGAAACACACTCTGCTTTTAGCTCCCATGGGGCCTGGGAAATCCCCATTGGAGAGGAACTGCTGCAGGCCAGAGCTGGGGACCATCCACCTGACTGCTGTGGCCAAAGGAGAAGGAAGGGCGGGCCTGGGAGAGCTGATTCTATTCTGCTCTATGGAGACTCAGTAAGGACTCTTGGCCTACAATGGACGGAGGCACTCCATGATCAGGATGCAGCCTCAGAATGTCCTACAGGGGCAGGAAGTGCTCTGGCTGTTGCCCTATATGTTGTGGAGAGGGCCAAGGGGGGTAAGTAGGGAGAAAAACTCAAAGTACTATGCCTTAAAACCCTCCAGGTCCCTGCAGGCTCTGAGAGCCTGAAGCAGCTGGGGCAGAGTCCACGGGAAAGGGCAAGTGGGTGTAATCCTCCAGCTGGCTTCCTGGGCAGTTTCTCCAGGCCCTATTTCTCTGTGGGTACCAAACACACTTGAAATGGAAGCAGAGGCTGGTGTCACTGAGCAACAGAGCTGAAGATACAGACTCAGTTGTCAGATGCGCCAGTAGCCAGAGCAAATGCTGGCAATCACTTCCTGGCTATAGTTCTCTTTCAAGAGTGTGGGGTTTGTTATGTTTTCATTTTTGTTTTGTTAGTTTTTTTTTAAATCCAAAATGTTTCTTGCCCATTTGCTCACCCCCCCCCGCCTCAGCCAGAACTCCTCCCCAACCACACACACACACACACTCCACACTGTCTCTGGCACTAGAGTTCAGATAGAGATCTTAGAAGCAGCACCCCTTCCCACCCCCACCCCTACCCCTGTTCTCAGCAGCTTCCTTTCTCAGCCTTGCGAGTTGTCAGAGGGCTCCATTGCTCAACAAGTTTTAAAAAAAAAAAAAAAAAAAAAAAAGACAAGAAAAGAAAACCGACTCGGTGATTTTCAGGTGCAAAAACCGGAAGCCTCATTTGACATTTTCAGAATGACTGTGGCTCACTCTCTTCTTCCATCATGATGGGAAAACAGTTCAGGTATGCAGGCTGTCGTGACCCAGGCAAGTCCGCAGGGACCCTACTGTTCCTTCTTTTCTTTTGTTGTCTCTTCACAGTTGTCTTGCTCATCCTCCTGGACCAGGAACTCCTCAGGGGGCCACCGGAGCTCCCCACTCTCCACCTCCCCCTCTGTGGGTTCCACCACGATGGAAGGTAGGCGGTCCTTCAGTTTGCAGCAACGGTCAAAGTCTGATGGGTCAGGAAAGATCTGAAATTTTAAATAACAAAGCAGACATCTAGTCACATATATATCAAGTGAAAAAAGAAACTTGGCTCTTTCCTTACACACACCCACACACACAGAGAGAGAGAGAGAGAGAGAGAGAGAGAGAGAGACAGAGACAGAGACAGAGACAGAGACACAGAGAGAGACAGAGAGACAGAGACAGAGAGACAGAGATATCACTGGCTGTCTTCCAAGGATTATGTTCTGCCTTCTAGACACTGTGGGTGTAAGACAGGATCCAGGGAGTACGTTCTAGGGAAAACTATCTCAGCCAGACTCCCCCCCCCCCCCCCCCCCCCCCCCGTAATCCTGAAGCTAAAAATGTGTGGACCATACCACTGAACAAAGGGTGGGTGTAACTCTACCTGTAATGTTTTGCTTCTAGATATAAGAACAGGCTCGTGTTCTCACCATACACCAGGCCTTGCTGTAGAATAAGCACGTTATGTCTACAATCCACACCGTACAGAGAGCACTAAAACACTACATTCTTGCCAGAATAATTACTGGTGCCGCAAAGAAACAAATAACCAGGTCTCTTTATCATTTTAAACTAACATAGTCAAAAGCAAGTGTTGCTCATGTTATGCTAAAACTCCTCGGCTTGGGCAAACTCGCTGTCTTGGCCTGAGAGTAACTAAGACTCAAGCTCAGGCGTGCTTGCCCCTATGCTCCCGCTCACCTGCCCTTTTGTTTCTCATTGCAATGGCCAAGCCAAAGCCAAAGCCAGATCAAGCTAAGGCCTCTGGTCACATGCTAGCCAGGAACAGCATCCACGGTGCCTTCCCTTTTACCTGTGGGCAACTCCTGGCATCTGCTGGCAGTACACCTGGAAGACTCCCATCTCCTCCCAGAGTCCCAGGGAAGAGGCTCCATTTATTGTGCCCACTGTGAGTTCTGCCCAGTGCTGGCCAAGACACTGAGCCAGGCCATAAAACTAGGGGCCAAGTCTGGCTTCCCGTTGTACGTACTGCCTTGTGACTACAGCTGACCCGATTCTTCGCCCAGCAGCTAAGCACTTAATCCTCTGGGCCATTCATAGCCCTCAGTGACACACCCAAGAGGAGAGAGGAGCTTTGGTCTGGGAAATCTTGGGCTCACCAAAAATCACTGACACTTGGCACCTCCAAGGCCATCTCCTCCCACCTCTCTGTCTGACAGACAGGAAACCCAGGCCCTGGAGGGGAAAGGAGACTTCACTGAAGGTCATGCAGTCTGTTCACATCAAATCAAAGTGGATGGATGGAAACAGATTTTGGAGAAATCCCTGGAAGCTGCCTGCTTTGCTGTACTCAGAGGGTAGAAGAAATGCTTATCCCTACCCCCACCCCGCCCCCAAGTTCTGTGGTACTCCCAGAGTGTTCCTATATACACCCAGACCCCATCACAGGCCACATGGGGCTTCTGAGAGTCACAGGCCTCACACAGCATCCCAATCCCTGTGGACCAGTGATTATTAACCATTTATCCAATAAAGGCCTATTGCTTGGGATTAAGCCTTAAGCCAGCTGCAGGAGCACGCATCATTAAAGACTTAGAGGGTCCTCATAAAAAGTATTATAATAGCTGCCAGAAGGAAAACAAACCAGGGAGGGGCTGGACCCAGGCAGGTCAAGGAGGCCTGGAGGAGCTCGCCACCATCTCCTGTCATGCCGCCCACTCTGATGTCCCACTCAGATGTTTGCCCTTGGACTTTGAGGTAACATTCATACTAACAAGTGTGAGTGAAGAGTGGGTCTGCTGGGCTTTGGGGGCCCTTTGCTCACTTCAATGGAGCTGAGCTCTTTCTGAGGCTGAGGATATGAGGCCCCTTCCTCCAAGCATGTGGTGCGATGCAGGTGCTCCCCGGTGAGCAGAAAGCACACTTCAGTTTGCGAAGCTCTGCCAGGTATCGCTTTACTGAGACACCACTATTGCCCTAGGGGGAGCAAGAGTGTGGGCCTCTGAAGGTTACAAGGCAGAACTAGGATGCAAACCTCATCTGGAATTAGGTAGGATACACCTGGGTCAATATTATCACTTCGGTTTGCCAGATGGAAAACTGATGAAGGGGAACAGAATTCAGGTATTCATGGTCCTATTAGCTATGTAGGCTGCAGCTCGTGTACAAAGAGGATGGTCTGGCCAGCATGTCCAAAGAAGACAGAAGTCCAAAAGCATCCCAGGCTAGACTGTCATCCTTCTGGACCTGAGACATAGCCGCGGGAACTAAAAGCAAGTCTCTGGGCCCTCCTCCTACCTTCCACGGGGCAGCCTGTGCCATGGCTGGGAGACATAAGAACCTGCTTCTACCTGTGATCTCTCCAGCCACAGAATAAGAGAAAGGACTAGGGCAGCCCAGACCAGCAGAAGGAGAACAGCTGATTCTACCACAGGCTAGAAAGGTGGTACTGATGATGGGTGAGACCATGGCTGAGCAGAGTCTCCATCTTCACGATAACTGTATGAAGTAGGTAGCAGTAGATTCCTAAGGGCAGACAACGCAGGCCATGCCACACTCCTAGAAATCAGCCACTCCTGGACCCAGATGTCCTCAGGGCTTCAGTGAAGCATTCGTTTAAGGACACTGGGAGGGACCACGGAATCTGGATCCTACTGTCCCCTTGACACCAGTTGCAAGGCTCCTCCTATCAAGTCCTCCCACCTCAGTTTTTCCTCCAGAGAAATGAAGCTGCCTTTGTACCACACTCGATGGGTCCATGTCCTTGGCAAATACAGAAGTGATACAATGCTTTGAGGACAAAAGCAAAATTCAAATCACAATGTCTTATTTGCAGTCACCCCCACAGGTCTAGAGCTAGTTTCCACTCTCCAAATGTGAATTCATACTCCCAACACGGTCGTGAAAATCATATCAACCAAGGCTTTCATACCAAGAGCTCCACAGTAGGGCTTTTAAGTCCTTGGGGGCAGTCTGAACATTAGGCGTCTGATACTGTGATAGTTGCCAAAGACCTGTTTGCACTGTGACCTACTCAAAGCAGGAACCATTAAAGAGAAAAAGTTATTTTACAAAACTTACATTTGTCAAAAAAAAAAAAAAACCATAATAATTACTCTACCCCTCCAGCTGAGATTTTATTTTATTATCAGATCACACAAATGGGTGCCTCTGAGAACTGTAGTTCTCTCCAAAAACAAACAACAACAACACACACCCTGTACCAAAACAGCCTCTTCTGTTTCTCCGAGAAAAGACAGAAAGCCTTGCAAAGTGTTTCTGAGTCTTTTACAGCACAATCTTATCTCCGGCAGCTGCTTAAGAGGCTGACCCCGAGGAGGTCAGCATTTTTCCACTAAGTCATGGATTTATAATCATCTAGGCAGCAGAAAAATGACAGGTTGCAACTACAATTTGATTGGGTAAAGAAGGCAATGGAAAGAAAGAAAAGAAAGAAAGAAAGGAAGGAAGGAAAGTTTTCTCGTTGGACTTGCCAAGCACATGACTGCTATGGTTGGGGTGGCAGGCAAGCAGTGTGTGGCATGCTGGGCTGCCCAGCAGAACCGTGCAGAGAACAAAGAAACGTCCTGTTCCAGAAACAAACTGCTTCTGGTTAAACCTTCAAGTCCATAGTGCCCCATCTCCCCCCGCCCCCCCCCATCTCTCTCTCTCTCTCTCTCTCTCTCTCTCTCTCTCTCTTTCTCTCTCTCTCTCTCTCTCTCTCTCTCCAGCAGAGAGAGAGAAAAACAACCTGAAAATCCCTCTCCAGGAGGACATCTGGGAGGCTTTGATGAGTATCTCCTGTCCCATCCCTAGCAGAGCAAGCCCAGAGGCTTCCAGCACCCCACTGTTTTCTTCAGCCTGACCCCTTGCTACCCCGCCATCACTCCACAAGCAGCTGTCACATGGGAGATGCCCAGGATGACAGCATGGACAGAGCTAATGAGCACCAAGTTCCCACTTACACAAATGGGACAGAATCTTGTTGATCACACAAGCTCCAAAAACATCTTAAGCCTGACATGAACAGCACGCGCACAGCCCTGGTACCAGTGAATCTCACAGAGGACACCTCAGTAGAGGTGCCCTTTGCCAGGTGTCCTCTCATCACGAATAGGTCCTGACATTTGGGGAACTTGAAATGACTCCACTGAAGGGTAAAAGGAGCCTCAGAATGATCTAGGAGCCTGTCTTCGTAATGTGATTTAGCTGCTGCCATGCTAGAGGATGAGAAGGCTAGGGCAGGCTAAGAGAATGCTCCGCCATAATGAAAATGATTTCCGTGCTGTCCAGTACAGTGGCCACTAGTCACGGATGGCTAACCGAGTCCATGAAAGGTGGCCAAATTTTACATGTGACTTAAATAAACATAAATTGAATAAAACGACTGCACTCAAACTACGTAATTAATTACGGGAACAATGAAAACAGGGTTTTCAGAAAGACTGAGCCTATTAGACTGGCTGACCAATCCTAGTGGCCTCAGAGCAGAGCTGTAGGGCTGAGGCCAGGTTTCTAAAGACCATAAACTCATCAGAAGCCTTGTCAATTGGGCTGGAGAGTTTCTGATGAGCCAGCTCCCATCTCACCAATGGAGAAGAGCTGAAAGACAAAACTAGGCCTCCAAAAGGCCCCAAATTTTGAGGCCTAGCTATCAGCTGTCTGCCTTTAAGCCAGGTGACCTAAACCTAGCTGCCTCTGGGGTGGGGATAAGAAAGAGTTGCCTGGCACCTACTACGGAAAATGTGAGCTAGTCAAGTCTTTGTGGCCCTTCCCTGTCTGTGAACTGCACGGCCATCATCTCTGACAAACAAGATGATCTGGCTGCAGAGAGGGTGGAGGGCTCAGCAAGGAACTGGGAGACGCTAATGGAGAAAGCAGACACCGGCAGGTGGGGTAGATGAAAGGTGCTTAGCTGGACACAAAGGGCTAATTACCAGCTGTGCAAGCTGAGCCCTTGGCAGCCCTGGGTGTCTTGCCCTTCTTTGCTGGGGAAGAGCAGAGGGCAGGAGAAGCTGGGGTGGGGAGGAAGGCAGAAGGCCTGGGGAAAAGGGTCAGGCTAGCTTCCCAAGGCAATGCACACAAAACCACACAGTAAGCCTGTACCCTCTCCAGTTGCAGAGAGCAACAAAGAACCAACCCCCAAGCCAGCTTTGGAGAAAAAACAAAACAAACAAACAAAAAACACTGTGCCTACAGGTGGACCAGGAATTCAAAAGGTCTGGCCACTCGCTCCTACTATGTCTGTGACCTGTCCTGGATCTTTTTAGTTTCTCTGAGCCCCTTGAATGAAATGAGGAAGTGGTTTGGACTCTGCAGGGCTGTTGGGGAGGGTGCAGGGTGCTGATGCTGAGCCAGCCCTCCCCTCCCTCCTCTTCTATAAATTTGGATTTATACTAATGCTGATCTTACAGGGCTTGGGAAAGAGTCAAATCCAGGTATGTGTGAACATGCTCTAGAAACTCTTAAATTGCCAATGTTGGTCCTTATTAAGGAAAGCAAGGGTCCCAGAGGAGCATTTAGACTGAGGGTCTGGAAAGCTAAACAACTAGAGCTTGGGACAGGAGCAAATGAACTTTACTCTGGGTTTGTACTCACATATCCCAGGCCAGGTTCTTTGGAGAAAACCTGTGATGTCACCGCCCCTCTCTCGGAGCCGCTGGATCCCCTTGGATGTGGGTTAGGCCAGCTGGAATAGAACCCACGCTCTTGACGAGACCCTGGTCCCTCCATGGAGAGCTTCCAACCCTCCTCCCTGGGCCTACTACAGGCACCCTCGCCCAGAGAAGTTAGATCTCTGCTGAAGCACAGCTTTCCAAGGCCTGGGATTCTTAGTTTTTCCTAGAGAATAGCAATGGATTTACCTTGTGTGTTTATTCCTTCCTAGGAGGAGGGGCTGGTCTGTCACAGTGAGCAGATCACTCCCAGCCCCCTGGGCTGTGGAGGGCGGAATGAAGGAGCAGTAGCTAATTCAAGTGAACAATATTCGCTCCCTGCACTTTGGTCCTTAGCTATTTGTGATGGCAAGAAGTATAGTCTTTGAAATCTGACCTCTTGCTACCTTATCATGGCATTAGTACGTACAATTGGCATCTTATTGGCTTCGTGGCAAGTGGCTGGGGAAAAACAGAAAGATTCTTAGGGGGCAGAGGGTTATAGAGGGGGTTCAGGGAAGCCTAATAGCCTGATATTATCCAGTTTTGTACTGTCCATCTCACCTCTCAACTTTTCTCTGAGCCAAGGCTGTGGGACATCCAACTCACCCTACCTTGCCTTTCCCTGGTGCTTCTAATCCTTCAGGGCACTTGAACAGAGATTTGGGCTTTATTTCCACTCTGAACCTCCTTCCTTTGGATCAAAGATGCTTAAGCGTCTAAGCCTTGAAACTGGAAGGAAAAGGAAATCCTTGGGATAAACACCATCTTTCATAAACATCTCTCAAACACACACCCATCCTGCAAGCCAGGGCCTCCAACTTTTAATCAGTTAGTACTAACGGCTCTGATAATGCTGGGCCCAGAAATAGATGAAGTGTTGGGGATATTAGAGGATTTCTTCAAAGTTCTCTGGGGGCATAGATGATTTCAAATATCTGCCTCTTAGCAAATACGTATATCATCATTACCCCTTTGAAAGAAGTCAGCCTCCTGCCCAATATTCCCAGCTCCTCTTCCTTCACCAGCACTACCCACATGTCCACTGACCTAGCTGCCATTTCTTTTTTTTTTTCTTTTTTTCTTTTTCTTTCTTTCTTTTTTTTTTTTTTTTTGTTTTTTTTTTTTTTTTTGTTTTTTTTTGTTTTTTTTTTTTTTTTTTTTTTTTTTTTGCTGCCATTTCAACTATCCCTTCCTTCTTCATTTTAGAGACAAAAATCTTGATTCTTCAGCCTTGGCATCCTTGTCTGGACCTTTGTTTGGAAGCTACCCTAGGGCTTCCAAGCCCACCCCTTAGTGAAAATCCCTGGACAACCCTGCTGTCCTGCCTCAAGGGCTTTGCCAGGTTTCACTCACTACCACTCACTACCAGGTCAACTTCCCTCGCTCCAAAAGCAAATGATCTGCGTATGACCCATCTTTAAGGGTACCATAAAAAGGGCCTCCTGCAACAAAAGCTGCCTGAAAGTAACACCCATCTCATTAGCTGATAGCCCTACTGCTCTCATCAGCCACAGTCTGATTAGTCTAGAGAAGCCACTTTCAAGATCCTCTTAGGGAGGAAGCATAGATGAAATAAAAATATTTTCAGTAATACTCAGGTTCCATTTGCTTTTTATACCGTGTTGACACTTACACTGATGATATAAAAAGCCAGTTACTGAAACTACTGACGCCTTCACAAGTAGTCTGAAATTTGTACTTGTTATCACTTATCATCTCTCACCTCAAACGATTAAAATAGAAACAAACAACAACATCAATGACAATCATCCATGTACTTCATATTCCTCAAATACTCACTTAAATAATGTTTTCATATTTTAGGTGGTAAAATGCCAAGTTAAAGTAAAGCATTTCTGCTGCTCATTCAAGTACAAGGGTTATCCCCAATAAAAGCACTTATATGATTGAGTTGCCAGCTAAACTAACCACTTTTTCAATGGCAAACCATTGTACTTGAAAACAACTGGAAAACAAACTATGGTTATTCCAATATGGATAGTTTCTCAAAAATGATAATGCGGACTGTCGTTTCATGGGAAATGACTTATGCTATCAGTGACCAATGATAAAAATAGACCTCTCGAGTGAAAAAAAATCAGAATTTTGTAAAATTTATACCAGCCACCGTGAGCTTGATAACTCTTTAATGCTCCCTAGCCTTCTGATGAGACCAGCAATAATATTAACAAATATGATTTTTTGATATTGAATAATGAAATGTGTCACCATGTGGAAAATCTAAATAACTTATTTTTCCAAATGATCAGTGTAATACACTACAAAACTGAACTTGGGGGAAAGATTCAAGCAAAGTACAACCAGATTAATAAATGTTAATGTAAGAATACAGAAAGTTCACGCATAAGGCTTCATCTGAAGACACATAATATTTAAGAAACTACCACTTGTTGTTTCCTAGCCCTTGGGAGTTGGAGGCAAGGAGGATTTGAAATTCAAGGTCATCTTCTGCTACATAGCAAGTTGGAGGCCAGCCTAGGCCACATGAGGTCTTGTCTCAAAAAAAAAAAAAAAAGTGTCAGGGGAGAACGGGAGGGGATAGGAAAGGAGGGAAAAGGAGGAGAGAGGATGGAGGGAGGAGAGAGTAGGGAGAGAAGGGAAGAGAGAAATGGAAATAAACGAGAAAAGCCTACTTCTTGTTACATCCTGGTGATGTACTAAAACAATGTGGAAAAGATGTGAAAATGCTTCTTCCATTCCTAAGTGATGAGCCTGTATAAGTAAGATTTTATTCATCTACTTCAGCCAACTCACACTGCAGCAAATTTACTCATGAGAATAACACATGAGAATCTTACCATCTTCCCCTTGACCAGACATAAGAGAGATTTAAAAGTGTGAAAACAATGCTTCTCTTCTCACTAAGATTTTCTGTTTTGGAAAATATAGTTATTTTATGAAAAACTATTATTTATGTCATCATATAACTGCTTCATTGTTAGTCTAAATAAACTAATAAGTAAAAATTGAAAAAATATGTTTTAATTCCTAAAACAATAATATAAAGACATAGCACACACATAAACAAAAGCTCATAAATTGATTTTTTTTTTAAAGTATACATTGAAACTCAAAGCATAGAACCATTGGCCTGAGGGGAAAAAAAACATATTCTCAGGAAGATGGCCAGGAAAGTCAATGCTGAAGACAACAAAATTAAGAGAGATTAATTCTGACTGGGATGAGGAAATTGAGGCCCACAGTGGTGACAGGAACTGCCTGAGATGGCACAGCTAATACAAAACTGAGAGTGGAAAACAGTTATCCAGATGCCCTGAACCCCTCTGAGTTGAGAGTTCCAAGCTCTGTGTTCCCTGTAGTGCCCAAAGGACCCATGGGTAATGTGAAGCCATGTTACTTATGAGGAGGACTCATGTCAAGATGGCTGCTGTGGTACCACTCAGATGCTGCTGTGGTACCACAGCTCTTCTTCTGGGAGGGAGGGATTAGAGGGTCTGTGGGTATATATATATATATATATATATATATATATATATATATATATATGTTTTGTTGACATAATCACCAGGAGAACCTTTAACAACTGCCCCTTCATTGGCGTGCCTAAATGCTCCTACTGTATCACAAATGTTTATACCTTAAACCAGGATTTATATACTGCCTTTTAAACTATACTCAGTGTCAGGCTCAGCACAGTAGTGCATGCTTACAAAGCCAGCATTGGAGAAGCTGTGGCAGGAAGGCCAGCCCAAGCTACACACTGAGTTACAGACCAGTCTGGGCTACACAGTGAGAACCTGGCAAATAAACAAATGAAACCAAGTCCAACAAAGAACCCCAATACAATAAGAAACAATTATTCTCAGTGTATTGTGAGAACTATAGCAATTTTTTTCTTTTTTCTTTTTGTTTGTTTTCTGTTGTTTTTTTTGTTGTTGTTGTTGGGTTGTTGTTGTTGTTGTTGACAGTTTCTCTGTGTAGCCTTGGCTCTCATGGAATCACTTTGTAGACCAGGCTGGCCTCGAACTCACAGAGATCCGCCTGCCTCTGCCTCCTAAGTGCTGGGATTAACGGCATGCACCACCACTGCCCAGCTAACTATGGCAATTTTATATCAACCATTTTCTACTAAGACACTCATAAATAAGATCCTAATTCCATCCTATAGTATTCCTTTCTATATATGAAACCATATTTCTACTCTATTTCTAAATGGGATTTACTTAGAAAAGTACACCTTTGCCTTGTTTTTAAATGTATGCAGGGTTTCACTACATAGCCCAGGCTAGCCTGGGACTCATTGAGAACTCATGGCTGGTTTCAAACTCACGCTCTTTCGGTCACAGCTGTGTGACAGCTGAGATTACAGACATGTCCTATTACACCTGACTGGATATTTTCTTAGTGTCTTTTTATATTTTCAAGGTTTTAGCCATTGGTTTTCACACACTTAACTGCAACAAAAGATCTCTTGTGTCTATACATTAACATTTTTAAGTCTGATGACCTTAAGGTTTTATAAATTCAAAATTTCTTTATTGGTTCAATGTGGCTATTAGTACTAACTAATCAGTAAATAGATCACAAGTAATTAGTACACAGGGAGGTTCATTTTTATCAGATAAGTTTCTCACTGTGAAGGGAAGGAGGCTACCAGGACATGATGTTTTGAACGGTCCGTTTCTCTGATGCCCCCCAGGTGTGGCCAGCTGATTTCCCTTGTAAAGAGACAGAGGGACAGACCAGACAGGAAGGTGGAGAAAGAGAGGCAGAGAAGCAGTGCTCAGGGTGGCAATTTGCACAAGGCCACAGAAGGGAGCTGAAGGCGAGGGCATGGATTTCCTTAGGAGCCTTCCCTGCTTCTGTGCGCCTGGAGCTTTCTGTGACCCCATGGAGCAGATGCCTCCCGGCCTAAACACTTCACAGGCTGTGAAGTTGTGTCTACATAGGGGATCATTGACTGGCGATTTGGCACGAACCTCTCTCATGCTATAGTGCTGAGGAAAACAGCCATGAAGAGACTGGAGGTGGTGAATCATATTTCAGTGGGTAAATAACAAAAGAATACAGAAATTATGATTTAGTACTGTCACAGGGTTTCTACAGCAGCAGGTACTCAACCTTTGAAGAAAACAAATTCCTTCGTGGCCAGTCCCATCCGGTAAGAGCCTCCTCAGGACCCGTGCTGCAAAATTTCGCACTCGTGGGAACAGGCGTCTGCCAGCCTCGCAAGGTCACCTGCGTCTCTCTGATACACCCATGTAGGTGTCATGCTCCTTCTTGGCTCACTTGCTTAAAAACTAAACCATATCACTACAGAAATAGGAAACTAGTGTGTGGCAGGAAAAGCACTGCCATTTTCATAAACCAGCAGGAATATTGCGGTCTACGTGAATACCAGCCTATGTTACTTACAGGCACCAGAAGCCTTGCCGACCTGTTGGGTAGATGCGAGGTGCCCATTAAATTTTACATCTATTTCTAAGTATCCATCCAGTCTATTCTAACATCCAGAGAAGCAAAGTTTCTCAACCAGGAACTTCCTATGAGGCATACCTTTGGCCACACTTTGTAGGTCTGTGTAACCGCACTGGTCTTTTCAAGGTTACATGGGCCTTCAATAGCATTAATAGAGTAAGGGAGACAGATAGAAGCATGGCTAGCTTATACACATTTGTAATCTAGAGAGTGTATCTTATATTAGCTATGGGCCAAGAATATGATCACTAGCTTTTTTTTTTTTTTTCAGTACTGGCTAAATGTTGCTTAAGCACCATGAATTGTTGTCATCATATATGTAATAAACTACAGGAAGATACAAAACATCTGAACATACTAAAATAACAATATGCATTTCTGACTCCATCTGTAGGTTCCACCATTATCCCATCTTTATGGATGCTGGAAGATTACATTTGATAAGCTTGTTTATGTGCCTGTTTCCAAGGTGCTGTATAATAAAGAGGCCTGATGTTGGGTCTCTTTGAATCAGTAGTTCTATCTCCAGGGATTTATTTCAAAGAAACAAATCAGGGCTGTGCAGAGGCTTATGTAAAATGATGTTCAAAGCAGTTTTGTCCCAAGAACAAAAGATGCCACAACTGAGACATCCAGCAATGAGAAGTGGTATATACAGAGTGAAATACTGTTTTATAAAGATAATCAAATGACAAGAGCATAGTCACAGTATTATATTAAATGAAAAAAAAAAGGATTTACTATGCATTGAAAAATGTGAGCAAAAAAACTGTTGAAAGTAAACACACCAAAATAGTCTGGTGATAGGAATGTGATTAGGTCTTTCCTCTTTGGTCTAGTCTGCTTTGCTATATTCTATGAAGAATAAATATTATCTTTATAGTGATAACACATATATATCCAGCCATACTTTTTCCCTTTGACTCAGAAGTCCTACTATAAAACTATTCTAAAAGTATATATAAATCACTCACTAAGATTTATATTAAATTTTTAATGTAAACTATCACAGTATGAGAGAAAAAATATGACCTAAAATTTTCAACAATAAGACAATGATGAAACAAATTATCATCCAACCTCATGATATGATGTTAGTTTTTTCAGGGTGTGGTGGTGGGTATCTACTAGAGAGGCTGAGAGAGGAGGACTGTTGAGAGCTCAAGACCAGTCAGGGCTACATAGCAAGTAACAGGCCAACCTAGGCAACTTAGCAAGAACCTATCTCAAAATCAAAATGAAGGAGTATATAGCTCAATGATACAGCTATTACCCAGCATGCACAAAGCCTCAGATTCAGTTCCCAGGACCAGAAAGAAAGAAAGACAGCTTTAGAGTATTCTGATATAAATTGTAGTGACACCCATGATGCTAGTGACCAGTGTTATTTAAAGCCCCAGACCAGAATGAAGTGTAAATTCTAACTGCATAAAGTGCACTAGAAAAAGAAGGTGAAAGATGCAGGAATGTAAAAAAAAAAAAAAAAAAGAAAACAACAACAATGAGTTATGCCCAGTAGGGGTATGGAGATTAGAAAAAAAATAATAAAGAAGAAAATGAACATTATCTAGTAGTCACTCGATTTTGAAAAGCATAAAAATAACAAAATGCACACTTTCTCAATGAAAACAGGAAATGACTGTCAAAGAGGGAAGGAAGAACTTTCCTATAACTACAACACTCTAACTGGAAAAATAAAACACGCATTCTGCTGTCTTGGCTCTATGGTAGAGTGGGAGCACGAAGGACTGTGAGCACTCACCCTGCTCCATCCTCAGGGATGGTCAGATGGTCGCAGGCAAGTACCATGGTCTCCGAGTAAAAGCAGAAGATGAATTCAAGACATGGGAATCAAGCATTGCCTACAACAAAGTTTGTGATGTTCTTTCTCTTGGCTTGGTCTATGCGCTTTCACACAAAAGATCTACAGTCTTTTTTCCCTTTGGCTCCAATAAAATCCCTGGCCAAGAAGCCAGAAGTCAACACAGCTTTAGTTAAATGGTTGGAGGCATCTACTATAAGGCCTACCCTTAAAAAAAAAAATGTTGCCCCAATGCAAGGTAATGGAGACTGGGGAAGGGGGGCGGGATGGAGGGCTGGAAGCAGCTCCCACCAGTCTCCTGAGGTCACAATACCACCTCAATACTACTTTAGAGAAACTCTGGGCAGTGACAGACATTGTTTCTGAGATGGGTTTGTGCAGTCACGAGGCCAGCCACAAGGCAAAGATAAACTGCAGGGCACAGGATTTGACTGGTTAACTTAGCTCCTGGCCGTGAGGGAAGGGCAGGTGACAAGAGGCAGGCAGAGGCAGAGGCAGCCCTCCTGTTCCTAGCCAGGCTGGAAAGGAAGGAAGCTCCAGCATGCCGCAGCTCTGTGTGAATAAGGTCCTATCTTCATATCCTCTAAGGATTATTTCAGACTCAGGCCTGAAAGATCATCTCAGGACATTCGCCAGACACCCAGGAATAGCTCTTGGCTTCAGTCACAAGATTCACCACCCAAATGCATTCCTTTTCCTCACCGTACAGTACAATCCTCCCTTTCTATCCGAACGTAAGAGACTGACTGTGTCGACTGGGAGAAAAATGCTGATCTTGTTAAAACATTCACCATGGGATCGCCAAGGTACCGAGATAGCCTCAGCCCAGGAAAGGGAAAGAGGAAGGGCCCAATTCATCATTTAGTACTCATTAAGCGTCTATTTGTAGGACTCGGGGAACAAAGAGCAGTCATAGCCCCTGGCTCTGCAGCATGACGAACACATGGCCACTGGGAGAGGGAGGGTGAGACCCAACACAGGCCTTTTGAGGGAGGCTGTATGAATCCAGTGTGCAGCAGGCTGGCTGGCTGTGAAAAAAAAAATCCTGCTCTCTCTATGGCCAGGCACAAATACACTGTTGTGCCCATGGGGGCAGGGGAGAAGGAGAAGCCTCCCATGGGAACAATTCCAGCCATCTGCAGGCCCTAACCCAGGGACTTTCCACAACAGTGAGCGTGGTCTTTGTGTCTAGGCTTCTAAGCTAAAAGGGAAGGTGCTGGACTCTCCTACAAAGAAGACTTGCAATGCAGGGATGTGTGGTAACTTAAGATGAGCCGGTGTCACTCAGAGGAGACAGACAGTTCACGTTTCTAAATCCAATGGACCCGCCTGCTGTACATCTCATCACTTTGAAGAAGTAGGACAAAGGTCAGGAGAAAGAAAACTTGCCACGAGCCCAGCCGTGTGTCCTGACTATGGCTGAGCATCTCCTGCCAGAGAGTTTTGGGATTTTTAGCTTTCCGTCTCTCTGGGGACAACTGAAGTTTTTTTTAAAGTCCGATGTTTGTGAAAGATGCTTTCCTGGTGACCATGGAACCTTCTGTGGAGGGGAGGGGAGCCCAGGAGCAGTGAGGAGTGTGAGGGAACCACTCCTTCTGGTTTTCAGAAAGGCTTTCTGGACAGGAGAGCCTGGGTGCCAGTCTGACTGAGAGATGATGTCAAAGGCAGGCATGCATGACCAGAGGAAACAGCAGGTAGAATACCAAAGGCAACCAAAGAAGAGCCTTGGGAGGGGCTGTAGCCAAGCTCTGTCGTCAGAGTGCTGGCCTAGAATGTATGAGGCTCTGGGTTTACACGCCAGCACCCCGAACACAGACGTGGTGACACAGTTTGTTACCCCAGCACATGGGGTGAGAAGATCAGAAGCGTAAGGTCATCCTCAGCGACATGGAGAGTTCTATATGCCAGGCTGAGCTAGAGACCTTGTCTATAACATAAGAATTAAAGGAGTCTGAGGAAAGACAACAATATCAACCCACCACACCTTGGACCAGAAGCTGTGGAAGGAACAGGTTTAGATGTGAGGGTACCATCAACTATTTGTAGACTTAAGCATGGTGATAAAAATTGGACGGTGTGGGTACACTGTGCCAGAAGAAGTTAGGGGACAAGGCCAAAAATGCCACGACCCCTTGGGGTTTGGTTTAAGGGCTCATTGGAAGATAGCTAGAACCCTTCCCTAAACAGAGCGATGGTCAATTTGAGAGGAGACCCTCAGAGAAAGACATATCCCCACGCATGGCATTCGTACAGTAGTGGGTTCATAGAAACAGCAGGCCCTACCAGGCAGCCACTGACTGCCTTGCACTGGATGGCACACATTCCTGCCCCATAGGCTGGTGCCTGGTCGGGAAACCCATAGACACAGCATGGGGATGGAGCTACAACCCTTAAGGACATTAATATCCTCACGGAGACTCTCTCCCACGTGGCTCTGAGAGCTTGCTACCGCCCACAGCCTGAGCTAAATGTACTAGGCTTTCTAGTAACCATTTACTCACCCACCCCCGTGGGGTATGATAATTCCTGCCAAATAAATGTGCCACGTGGGTTTCACTTATTTGAATGACTCTCCAGATGGATATGAAGACAAAACAAGGCATTGGCTCTACATTTTTATACATCCCGAAAACGGGATGAACTCAGGGCTGAGGATGTAGCTCAGTCAGTACAGTACTTGCCTGGCATACATATATGGCCCTGGGTTTGAGCCCCAGAACCACGTAAAATGGGCATGGGACTCTGTGCCTATAATCCCAGCACTTGAGAGGCAGAGGCAAAAGAATTAAGAGTTTAAAGTCAATCTTTTGCTAGTCTGGAATACATGAGACCTTGTCTCAAAATACAATAAAACAGAACAAAAATTATTAGTATACATTTCTAAATGATAATTGAAGGGCTGGCCTGACTCCTTCAGAGGATAAAAGGGACATGCCTTCAGAGCCTGAACAGGCATGGGCTTGACCGAGGGACCTTCAGAGACCACCACAGAGGCTACTTCTAAATCAAGAGACGCTTCCCCGTAATACCTTCCCTGTATGCATATAGGTATATGAGAGGGGAAAGGATGATGGCTAAAGGATACAAAGTCATAGCCAGGTACCCCTGCCACTGAAGACCTGCCAATGGGAGGGTAATATGGTACCCATGTGCTGAAGACCCATCCCAACATCAATGGAAAATATAAAGTCCCACAGGCATTGAAAGAATGGCCATGCATGATACAGAGAGGCCAGGAAAGCTTAATTCTTGGTGGGTCTGGAAGGTAGGGGAATGACTTAAAAGTCCAATGGGCCACTTATATGACGACCTTGTTTCAAGGTCAAATCACAAGCCTGAGATTCTGTTTCATCTGCCAAGTCCTAATTGATGTCTCCAGCCTTTACTCGGTTCCTTGGAAAAGCAGGTCTCAGTAAAAGCCACATGCTATTATTATCCTCAGGAATAAAGCCAAGAACAGAGCACCAAGTTCCCACCCTTAGCTCCAAGCAGAGCCCAAGCATGCAGGGCGACAGGCTTTAGCCAAGAGCCAGGCCCAGCCAATCCCCAGGGCGTTGGTGGGAAAGCTTTTAATTTGATGGCACCAGCTTGGTGAGGGCCCGGAGAGTACCCATCATTTGACAATTGCCAGACCAGCTCACAGCAGAGCCCCACACTTTGCATAAACAGGCAGCCAAGGGGTATCTGAAGCTGCAGTAAAATTACATGTGAGAGATGGGGTTGCCCTCCTCAAGGCTCTCATTTTCCTTCAAAGCCCAGCCCTCGCTGATTCCATGTCATGACATCTCAGACTCTGTGGGATCACATTATTGGCGCCCATACATTTTGGCCAAGCTGCATATGTTCCAGAAGTGCATGTACATGCTGGTTCCCATGAGCCCCGGGCCCTGGATACAGCAACCAGTCTATCAGGTCAAATGTAGAAAGTGCCTTGTAAATGCTGCTTGGCTAAACACTATAACTTTCCCATTTCTTGTCAGCAGACAACCAAGAGCCTCTTCTGAACTCATCCATAATAAGAGCTCCAGGTAAGCTATGTGGGCACGGGGCAGTGGTCCCTACCCAGGGGACAGGTAGACTTCCCTTGGGCTGTAGGAACTGGGCCCTCAATTCAGCGGGATGAGAAAGGAAGCCTTGAAGGTCTTTTTCTCAGGAGGTGTCCAGGTATTGCAAGAATCCAGAAATGCTTTTCTTTTCTTCCAGCCACCTCAGCCCCCATTCAGGACTCTCCACCCAGTATGACAGCCCCTTCCTCCATGGTCACCTGTGCAAAGGCTCAAGTCCATCGGGATCTGAGAAGACTGCCTGACTCTTTTGCTCGGGATGTGTTTACAGACTATAACACACACACACACACACACACACACACACACACACACACACACACACGACAACTACAGCTGGAAAAGTTCTGGGGTGGAAAGCTACAACCCGGAACTGAAATACACCCTCACCTGTAACCAAGACACTGAGACTTGAGTCAGAGGCTTAGAAACTGGTATCCAGTACTACCCCCAGCAGGTGGGCCAGAAAACTTCCGGAACTCCCACCTGACCACAGGGCCCTCAGCTGACTTCCTCAAGTCCCTCTCCAGGGAAAGAAGGTGAGAAGGTCTTGAAAGACCATTTTCCCTTAGGCTCCTCACCCCCTGCAGGCCAACAGGATCCTTGTTGGTAGCCACCAAGCCGGGCCTGAAGTGTTGACACAAAACAAAGGGCCTCCTGAGTCTCCCAAGCCCGTAAGTTCCCAACCTTAGCTTTCATCTTGGCTTCTCTTTGATTACTTGCCTCCCATCACGTGGCATCCGTCCCCGCCTTTCTATTTGTTTCATCCTTTACAACGTGAGTGTCCTGAAACAGCTGGAAGGAGGCAGCAACTGGAGTAAGCCTAGACTCAGCCAGAACTAGTGCAGCATGAGGACACAGGATATGTCAGATCAAAACCATCAAGGGTTAAGAGCCAAGTCCCCAAATAGGGGTGGGCTAGGGTCTCAGGGTGAAGGTGAGAGGGCATTCCTTTGGGAGCTACAGCCAAGAATGAGCAAAGTAATGTGCGCGGAGTGTTTTCTACTTCCTGCTTTGTTCGTCTTGCCTGGGGTAGCTGCTGTACAAAATATTCCCTTACAGATACTTCTCTCCTCCCAAACTGGCAGTCTAAGGACTCTCTGGTGATTCAAAAACCAGCTGTCTGTCCCAGAGGTAAGCAATGTGCTCTGTTGCTGGCTGGTAATGTTATCCCTAGCCACCCACCCCTCTGTCATGTTGAAACTTCCTGACACTCTAAGAACACTGGTCAAAAATGAGGAAGGAGGCCTCGCACTCTGTTTTTACTGTCCTATGTATTTATCTCCAGTAGACGGGATGAGCCCTAAGCTACTGTCTCCCATCGGCATCCATAAAGGAGAGTCCTCCTCAGCTCTGTGTGCTTGAAACATGAGCTCTAAAGCTGACAGTCAACTGTCACCCTGAGAAGACAGGTAGCCATACTCCTATCAGACCTCCCTTCCCCACAACTGCATTTTTTTTCAACTGCATAAGTCCTGGCTAGGGAGAAGGGTCTGCTGCTAGTGGTAGACTGAAGAGTGCTAGCTAGTGATGTCATTAACGCTTACTGAACTCCCAGGTGTCCTGGCACCAGCACAGGCACTGTAAATGCTTTGAACCTACGCTCTCATCAAGCTGACTCTTCATCACAATCCTCTAGGCTGTGGACCACTGCTGCCTCAATTTACAAAAGAAGAAACCCAGGCCGCTGGCAGTCAAGGACTTTCTCAAGGTGACACGGCTCTTACAGGTGATACTGGAGTCCCCAAACCAAGACTTCCAGTCTCAGCAAAAGTTGCAAGGTTCCAAGAAGTTTGGACTCACCTGATAGGAAAGGCCATCCTTCCGGGGGCTGAGGCCAATCTCTTCCATGGATGGGGTGTTCATCATCACCTCGGTCATCTCAGCCGATCTCAGATAGTCAGGGCTGTGAAGAAATCCACACCAGAAGTCAACATATGCTCCCACAGGCACG
The DNA here is from genome assembly GCF_903995435.1 of Acomys russatus. Lineage (NCBI taxonomy): Eukaryota > Metazoa > Chordata > Mammalia > Rodentia > Muridae > Acomys > Acomys russatus. Next base: position 20,729,104 of record NC_067137.1, read on the forward strand.
TTCCTTCTCTTAATGACTTCGTGGACCTGAGATCAGGGGATTGGCTAAGGATAGGATGAGAGATGCTCAACAGCTCACAGAAAAACAAGCTCACCTGAGGAGGCAACCTTCAAACCCATAGCGCTGTAGCTCCCTCACCTCCAGAGATAAAGATCCTTCCCCTGCCTCCAACCCCTGCACAAAGCGAGCTTGGATCGTCTTTTAAACAAACTAGAAACCAGAGAGAGAGAGAGAGAGAAACAGACAGACAGACAGACACAGAGAGACAGACAGACAGAGACAGAGACACAGACCGAGAGACAGAGACAGACAGAGAGGCAGAGAAGAGACAGAAGAGACAGAGAGACAGAGACAGAGACACAGAGAGAGAGACAGAGAGACAGAGACAAGACAGAGACACAGAGAGAGAGACAGAGAGACAGAGACAAGACAGAGACACAGAGAGAGAGACAGAGAGAGAGACACACACACATACACACACACAGAGAGAGAGAGAGAGAGAGAGAGAGAGAGAGAGAGAGAGAGAGAGAGAGTCTGTCTATATGAAACAAATGCAGCTAGGTTTCCCTTCACCCCTCCACTAAGAATAATCTTGCCCATGAATTTCCAATGGGAACTGCACAGTAGAATTACATAATAACAACAACAGTCCAGCCTCAGGGAAACAAAGTCTAATCATGGTGCCTCCTCTACTGTCTCTGTCTGTCTGGTGCCCCTTTAGCAAAATGTCCCACCCCCAAGGGGTCAGCTTTTTCGGCAAGCTTCACATCTGCCATCCTACCCCTTTCTGTAGTGCTAGCAGCAGCTGCTACCAGCTCCCAGCATGAAAAACACCCCAGGATTAAAAGCCTTAAAGATACACAGATTCTGAGTGCAAGGAAATTTCCAGAGGGGCCAAAATTGGCCCACCAATGGCTGACATGTGAAAGTACTTTGTGCTCTCTAAGCAGGGTACAAACAGTCCATTATCTTCGCACAGGCCATGGGCATACACAACTTCGGTATGCAGAGTCCCAAACGCACATACCAAATCCAGGTACCCACGACGTAATATCTAGTATTTTCACTATCACATCTGTGCACACGGGTTTAAAAAGGTAAAAGGCAAGGCAGGGGCGGGCTTTAGAGAAACTACATCTAAGAAAACAGGAAGACAAGAATCCTTTGGGGGGGGGGGGCGGTATACCAAAAGTAGAAATGGTATTTGGCCCCGAGAACGGAAGCGATCAATCAGTTCTGCTTGCCCTCACCACTTAAGAGCTGTGCCATCTTTTACAAACCATGGAACTTCTCTGAGCTGCCGGAGCCCTGTTTATTACCAAAATGCTAATAATTGCTAATAACGCACATCTCGTGGTTACGTCTGGAAGGGAAAATTTTGCAGACATCGAGGGAAGTGCTAATTAACAAAAGAATCATAAACATAATGGGAGCGTGGGGGGCTAATATGTCCAAGAGCTCCTAACATCTACCTTACTAAATTTTGAACGGGGGCGGGGGAAGGGGGGCACAAGGCCTCCACCACTCTTCAAAGCCTCTCCCAGATGGCGCCTGACTTGTCTGCACATGAGAGGGCACACAAGTTTCAGGTGTAGGGAATTTTTACTTTCTTTAGAAAGTCGGTGGCCTCTCTAATCAGAGACAAATTGAGAGGGAGAGTCTAAGAAAGGGTGACTGGCTTGGGGGTCGGTATAGGTTTAGAAGCTACACTTTTCACAGTTTCCTCCCATGTCTGGAAAAGCTGCCTCCAACCCCCAAAGAAGAGTCACTAGAGTGTCCACACCACAGGGGTGTGACCAGGCTCTTCTGTCTCCTATAGCGGCGGCGTTCTGTTCTTTCTGGGAACTGTGGCGCGGGGCCCAAAAAGTTAAAACAAGAAACATGAACTTTCAGAGTTCTTGGGCTCAGCAGAACAGCGCCGTGACTAGGGCCCACTTTCCCTAAGCTTAGAGCTTGCCTTGGAGACCCAGAACTGGCTCTCCAAGGCCGGCACCTGCAAGCTCGCTCCAGGTCCAACAGGCGGGCGTTTGTCTGCTTGTAGCGCCCACCCTCTACCCCACAGCAAGAAGGAAGAAGCAGCTGGCTCGCACTTTGCAACAGTTAGGGGCCTCTCCCCGTATCCTTCCTGGCTCTGACGCCCCACAACCTGATCCTCCCCGGCTAGAGGCAGACCACTGCAGCCACCCACTCAGCTGTGACCGGCTTCATCCAATCTCCTTCCCGGCCCTGGCCCTCCACTAAGGCGCTTTGGATTTTAGAAGCTTCAGAGAGGGCAAGGGTTGAAGAGTAGCGTGCACCCTGCTGCTTGTGGCTTGGCTGTGCAGAGAGCGTCTCCCTCTTCCCAAGCTCTGCAAACCAAGAGGCCGCCACAGCTCTGCCCTGCTGCAGCCACCCTCGACGCGGAGACTTGCGTGCAAACAAAAAGGAAAAGGGGAGGGGCCCGGTGAGCCGGAGCCCATGCACCAAGCGGGGTTCATCTCCTGCCGCCCTCAGGGGACAAGGTTTCCTTAGGGGGCTTCAGAAGGGACCCCCGGGTTCTCCCCCACCCACCGCCACCATATCCACACCCTCCGGCCGCCACTTCAGTGACGGTTCCGAGTTCACTTCCTTTGTCTGGATGCTCTCAGCACCGCCTCCCCCAACCCCCAGCTTTGCAACCTTGACGTCGACTCCTGCAGGGGCTGAGGCGGCAGGTTAATCCGCACTGGGTGTCGGTCCCACTCTCTGGCCTCGCACCCGGAGCCGGCAGCTAGGCAGCCACCGGACCCCGCAGCCACCCGGGTTAAACGCGGGTCCGCCTCAGGCGCAGGATACTCACCAGTGAATGGGAAAATATACAGACATGAAGTCCTAGGGGAGGCTGACCCACGCCCTTGTGATTTAAAAAACAAAAACAAAATAACGATCACTTCGTCCTGAATGAGGATGTCAAGGGGTGCAGAGGAAAGCAGCGGGCAGCTAAGAGCGAGTACAGGGCGATCACGGTCCGCGTTTCTCAGACAGCCTTGCTGCCAGCGGCGTAGGTAGTGCAGACCAAGCTCCCCGCTCTCCACCGAGCTCCGGGTCCCACAAAGAGCCCGGGAAGCCGAATTTATAGGGGCTGGGCGGGGCTTGTCCGCGGGCGACCCCGCCTCTCCTCGCCCTCACTTAGAATAACGTCACCAAAATCATGAATGGCTTCAGCGCTCTCAGCTCCCGCGGGCGGCTACGAGGACAGGCACAGCTCTGCACCCGGTCTGAGGTGGTTCACAGCAGCTACGAGCCTGGCCCCCTCCCCACCGTTCCCGCGCGCGCGCGCGTACACACACACACACACACACACACACCACACACACACACACACACACACACACACACACACACACACACACACACACACACACACACACCACGCGCCGGATGGATTCCTACCCACAAATCTGCAGCGTCCGCAGCCCCCTCCCCGCATACACCTGGGGACTCTGAAGGCTGCCGGGATGGGTGGGCGTGAGGAAGGCGTTGGGACCCACACGGGACTTAACAGTTCACCGGGGGAGGCCGCCATTCCTCCACCCGAGAGCCTGCTGCCAGGTTCTCTGTGACGCCCGCATCTCAGGATCCTCTTCACTGGTCATTTGTGCAGACTAGGCCTCTCCTAGGGGTCATCGTCCGTGGCACCCTGATCATGGCGCCCAGGGCAAGATCAGGAAAAAGAAAAAGATAGGAAAGAGGTTACAGAGTCACGGAGCTGGGAGCACCCACTGCCCGCGGGGGCATGTTGGCTTTCTGAAAGTCTACAGTCCTGGGGTCCATGGAGGGTTCTGTTTGTGGGAGAAAGGATGTGGTGTCTTAACTAGGGTTTTTCCATTGCGCGAACGCGCTTGCGTGCTCTCTCTCTCTCTCTCTCTCTCTCTCTCTCTCTCTCTCTCTCTCTCTCTCTCTCTCTCTCTCTCTCTCTCTCTCTCTCTCTCTCTCACACACACACACACACACACACACACACACACACACACACGGTTGGGAGTAGGAGTAGAGGCTGCAGAGTGCGATTACCTCCCTTTAGCCTCAGCTCCCAGAGCTGTTCTGACATCAAACACAAAGAGCTTCGGGACACTGACTCCTTCATTGCCCAGGAATTGCTGTTCCAATGTCTATCTTAGGGACTAAGCTGCTGTGCAGCCCCCAGAGCCAGGAAGACAGGAGTCGGACTCAGTACCCAGCACTGCCCCTCTGTGGCCTCTGTTTCCATTACTCTCCTCAAACAGCTTTTTAACCTTGACCTATGTGCATAAAGGGACCGGGGAAAGAGAGAGCTGTGGTGGAAAATTAAGCACGATTAAATGTGATTTAAAATGTCTGCACCCTGAAAGAAAAATAGAACTATGCTGGTTCTTTCGGAGGGGGGGGGGGGGGGGGGGGGGAGGCTGCTAGGTTCAAGAGAGGGGTTTTCAGCGGCAGGGCCATGAGGTTGTTGGGAAAGAGGACCTCATAATTGTCAGCATCTCCTCTTTCCCTCGAATTAATCCTCAAATAAAAGAAACCTATAAGAGCGATTTTGCAATACTTGCTTTCGCCAGCAGTTGTACATATATACAACCTGAGTAAAAGCTGGAGCTAACTAAAAAGAACAGTGTCCATAAACCCCGTGATGAGGAAACCGCAAGAGGCCGCCCCTACTCCTTGAGACAAACGAAGAGTTGGTTGCCTGTGTGACTCAGGAGTACTTCCAGCCAGGTGGCAGGGGTCTGGTGGAGGGCCCCTCTTTATAAACAGTTGCAGAGGGAAGATGGCCCATGGTGTATTCTTATCAACAGAGGGTCCGGTTATACCTTTTAATAGGGTGGGAAAGTACCTCAGTGTCATTGGCTGGCATGTGGCATATTGCATGTTGTCACTTGGGAGCCAACGAGCTAGGTTCTAGGCAGAGATTTCCTGGAAACCTTCTGAGGGGTGGTCTCTCAAGTAGGCCCTGAGAGGAGCTGAAGGAAGCCATGTTGGCTCCCCTCAGAAGGCCTGGGGGAAAGGCTATCATACTGCCAGGACCTATCACAGGCACACTTCACACATTTGTGATTGTTACCTTGTGAAGCTACCAAAAGTGACAAAGTTATCTTAACCCATTTATGACCACCACACACCGTGAAAGGCAATTAGTCCTTTGTAGGGAGAGGCCACCCTCCCTCTAGAACAACTTGGCCCGGTGGAAAATATCCTACATTGGAAGACACTGAGATAGTGCAAGGGGACTACTTTTTGGGAAACTGCACGAATGTACCGTTTAGCTCAGTTTCACCTGTCAGTAAATTAGAGCAGAAGACCGGCCTCAGATGGTGACTCTCAAATCTATACCGTGCCGGTCCCATTTATACAACCCCTTGCAGTTTTCCAAAACATGTTGCTCTGCTGGCTTTCAAACCCAATGTGATGAGATGAAAAGGCACAACTAACAGTTTGTGACCCTTCGGTTAACAGATGTTCAAACCATAGCTGAAATAAAATTAGGAAACTTGCCAAAGCTAGACAACGTTGGGCCGGGGCCTGGGCCTGGAACTCAAGGACTAAGCACACACTCTCAGCTTTCCCTTCCGCTACACTGTTTCCATCTCCGCTTTTAGGAGGTAGATGTGGCGCATGAGCCTTTAGTCCCAGTACTCGGGAGGCAGAGGCAGGCAGAAGTTTGTGAGTTTGAGGCCAGCCTGGTCTATAGGACAGCCAGATTCTAAGAAACCCTGTCTCAACAAGGCAACAACCGAACCCAAACAAAGAAAGTTACAGGAGATTTTTAAGGCCCACCTCGACCATTTCTTCTCTTTGCTCTATGAGATGGGTTTCCACCCTTACTGCCTTTGATTAAATGAAGGACAGAAACACCAGCAAACGAGATGACTTTAAGCTACACAACTGAGGAGCTGAAAGAAACCTTCCAAATCGAGGCTTCCAGGCGCCTTGTTTTACAGGTGAGAAGACACTTAGCGGATTAAATGGCATGTCCAAGGTCACCAGGCTGTTAGTGATGCAGATGGAAACTGCACTTTCAGGCCACTGGTCAAGTGTTTTTTCCGTGATCACGCCACAGTGTGCACCCTATTTGCCAAGAAGCCCACAGCAGAGATACAGTGAGGGACCTGCGCTCCTTAACCCTCCGGCCATCAACCGCCATCTCCTACTGTGCGCAGAGCTCCACACTGTCTCCTTCATCCACCTTTGTCCTGAGGCACCAGAGGGTTGAATTGCAATTCAGTTTGAATAGAAAATCTAGACAGAATTATTTGGCCTTCCAATCTCACATAAGTCTAGTTTTTTAGCTCCTTTTCCCTCTTGCCTAAAATTAGTCGCACATGCCTTTAATCCCAGCACTGGGGAGGCAGAGGCTGGCCAATGGCTGTGAGTTCAAGGCCAGCTTGGTCTACACAGTGACTCCAGAACAGCCAAGGCTATACAGAGAAACCCTGTCTCAAAAAAGCAAAAAAAAAAAAAGTTTAAAAAACAATAAGCGTAATAAACTTAAGATATGAATATATAGTGATATATGTACACATATAGACATACATATGGTGTAATAATCATTTTTGGGGTTTTTTTGTTGTTGTTGTTTTGAGAAAGGGTATCAGTCTAAAGCCCAGGCTGGCCTGGAACTTGCAGCAATTTTCCTGCTTCAGCCTCCCAAGTGCTGGGAATTAAAGCTGTGAGCCACCACAGCCAGCTGAGCTTAAAATCATATTAGAGTTAATTCTTTTGTAACTATGTGTATAGGAGGCACATAGCTAACTATTTGTCTTTCTCCATCTAACTCATCCACCAATGTGGCCCACGTTAGGTCTCCTTTTGTTTTGCCCAGTAGTGGTGAATCTGGTATTTTGGTTAATCACATAGCACTTTACCAAGTATATTTGATCTGTTCAAGGAGAGCTGGGGAAAGCAAGGAGCAACATTTGTGGAGGTGTTCTCAAGTTTATGCCTCAGAACACCTTAGTCACAGGCTCTGTGACTCCACTTTATGGATGAATGAAGGCATACAGTCTCTAGGGACTAAGCCACAAGGCCTTCTAGTGGCTAAACCAGAATATAACTCTGGGGCTTGCTAGTTCCAAAGCCTGTGTCCCCTGCAATCTCACACTTACCATGCCTCTGTGCCTTTGCTTGTTTTAACAGCTGAACTGTGAGCTTCATACAACAATAGCAGAGACAGGACTCTTGGTAGCTATCCAGTAGGGCAGGGCAGGCAGAATAAACATGTTACCCACCCTGGAAACCTGGGAACGTCTTAAAGATGTCAATCAAAGCCTTGGGTGAGTAGACAGGGAACCTGGGGCCAATTTTTTCAGTGAAACTTACTTGGGTATAGAAGCCATCTAAATGGCAAGCAAGAATGTGTGTGGGCTGACGTGAGGATACATGAGAGGCTATTGTGACAACACTTGGTGTGTTGGAAAGCACTGAGCAGACGCAGGGCTTGCTCTTACGGTGTTTGGGGGAGAAAAACGAGTTCAGCAGAGTCCATTGCATCTGCTACAAAGTCTTTTACATTTTAGACAGAGCTCTTGATTTCTCCCCTCAGATCGCCCCACTTGATGTTTTCAGCTGCCAGGGGATAGACTTCACTAGTGATGCTCTGTCCGGTGGCTCCTCCTGTTGGCTCCACTGTCCTGTGTCTCCCTACTGGCACCATACCTCCCAAGACATGCCCGGCTTGCTACCTGATGAATACAGAGGCCCAGGAATGTAAATCTACCTTCTCACCTTGGTCATTACAGGAGGAGCAGTCAACCATGCAAAACCCCCAAACCCACGAGACAAAAATCTTTCAGCTTTTGATTTACTTTGCTGAGCATTTTCAAGTAAGACCTAAATCCAGGAGGGAGAGGCAGGCAGATCTCCGTAAGTGCAGGCAGCCTGGTCTACATAGTGAGTTCCAGGATAGCCAAAGCTACAAACAAATAGACTTGACCTCTCTGCCTCAGGCTCCTAAAGCAATCACAACACTCACTAGACGTCTATCCCCTTTGTAGGTCTCAGAGAGAGAATGATATTGAGAGAAACTGAGTCTACAAATTACTGGGAGCAAGGCGCCTTTGCATTGAGACTCTGCAGCCCCACAGAAAGCCTGTGGTCCTCCTGCCCCCCACCCCCTACTGTCTCAGCAAATGCCTCCTTCTTTCTAGCCAGAATCCCCTCACCCTAGAAGAGGCCTGGGAGCTGGTTGCCTATAAACTCTTGCCTTCCCAAATATCAAAGAGACTTGGGCCTGGCTTTTTCTTTATTTCTATCAAGGGGCCTTTGAATCAAAGGGATTTTTTTTTTTTATTTCCGAGAATGAAAACACTACAGAATCTTGAGGGACCAGGCCCTAAAAGAAAACACTCCAACTGGAACTGGTTCAAGACCCTCGTGTCCAATTAAGGAAACACTCGAATTCCTGCGCCAGCTCTGGCTCTATCTTTCTTTCTCTCCCTCCACATCCACACAGGAATGCACTTCCGCAGCCAGAAGGAGAGGTTACTATCACAGGGACACTGTTGAAATAGCAGAGCGCTCCTCTGGTGGGCTGGGCTTGTCAAGGCTTTAGACAAAGAGCAGGCACTACAGAACAATGCAGACACCCCTGTACCAACCCAATCCTGCTCCTAAACAGCCCAGAGACCCCACCCCCAGAAACCCCACCTTACCTGCGGCGTTATGAAAAAGGAAGAAAGCACACCAGTAGCTTCCCTGGGTAGAATCACACTCCCAGTTTCCTTTTTAAATAGACGGGATGCCAGCTAGCTTCCTGCAGGGGCAACTGATCACAGCAGAGTTCACACCCACTCCTCCTCTTTAGAGGAGCAAGCAGCCTGTGATGCCCCGTAGTCCCCCAGAGAATGGCTTCTGAGCACTTCACGGCCTCTGAGTGGGTAACCTGAGCCAGCTCTAGCCTGCTGGAGTCCCTGGTGCACTTCACACCCACAAAGGCACGCCTTGGAATCAGATAGCTGGGTCCATCTTACAGCCTTCTGCCCTTTCAACAGTTCCAACAGCATTAGCACCTATCATGTACGGTGGGGGGAGGGGTGGGGGAGCTATTTGTAAGGAGCCACGCTAAGAGGACTTTGGGTCTCTCCCATCTTCGTCCTCACCCTCACCCACACAAAGCCATTCCCCATGAGCACTCTCATCTGCAGAAGCACTGTGCCCAGAAGATGAACACAACCATAAGAATTCCCTATCCAGCCTCAGGGACTCCCAGTGAATCATAAAGCTATAGATCAGTGGTTCTCAACCTTCCTAACGCTGCAACCTTTTAATACAATTTCTTGTGTCATGGTGACCCCCCTAACCATATATTTATTTTTCGTTGCTACTTCATAACTGTAATTGTGCTACCGTTGTGAATTGTAATGTAAAATCTGATATGCAGTATCAAAGGGGTCACAGCCCACAGGTTGATAACCACTTCTCAAGAGAAGTGGTTCACACAATGCACAAATGTAGACTGTGCTGAGGCCCGTGGGCTTACAAAGAAATGAGGTGCTGTCTCTGATGCTGGGCAGAATGTTAACCCCTGGGGAGGCAGGACTGAGATGCCAGTTCCCTCAATACTATGTGATAAGTGCCACAATGGAGACACATGGCCATGATAGAGATAGGACAGGTTCCATCATGAGCTGCAGGCCACGGAGAAGGGTGCCGAATCTAAGCTCTACTAGAACGGGAAGTGTTACTAGAACGGGGAGTGTACCTAGATGCCTACGACTATCCCTTTGACATCTGGAGCACAGTAGGCACTCCCTAGATATCTGTTGGATGAACAGTAGCTGGGAAAAAGAGCCCAAATTAGTAACCTATCATCATCTACAAAGTTCAAGCAAAAACAAAACAAAACAAACAAACAAACAAAAAACCACCACAACAAAAAACATGTAACTGAATTCCAAATCAAGCAAATCTCAATGTTTTAAGTGAGTTTACTACTCTGTATTGGGATGCATTTATGACTAGCAAGCAGCCCGCAGGCTGTAAATCAGGCATGCCTCAGAGGGGCATGGGAGGAGACATGGAAGCCTCCTATGATACCAGCTCTGCAAACAGAATGACTGCCCTTGTTCTCTGCAGAGGGGCCACACAGAGTTTCTTGTGGGGGGGGGGGGGGGGGAAAGTCCCTCTCTCCTGTAAGCCAAACTGGTCCTCCATAGGCCCCTGTTAGCTGGGCTAGTGACCAGCTAGGCATGAGTGGGTGGGATTTAGTTTGTATGATGTAAGTCTTTGGAGACTGTCCCCCTAGGTTTACACCTCTCTGCAGCCCCCTGCCCTCAGAACCCAGCACTTCACGACTTCTTCCCAGACTCTCAAGCTTCCCTTTTTTTTTTTTTTTTCCCCCTCAAGTCTCAGAAGCTGCCAGGCCCAGAACTTAATGTGACACATAAGTTCTCATCACTACAAGGATGGCATGTGGCGCCAGGGAAAGCTCCTTCTACTAAGATAGCGTTTTGGGCAGGTTAAATGTAAGAGGTACTACAGGGCTGTGTCCACACAGGAAGGAGAGAGGCAGCGGGTGGTCTAGGATGGACACCACCAGCAGGTACCCATAGGGGACAGCTGCCCCATCCTCATCTGTCACATCTATCTGACTGGAATCCCTGACCCTTGCTCTCATGTGATGACAGTGTTTCAGTAGGACCAGCTTCAATGATTAATGGGACTAGACTATCAAAGTTCCGGGAGGATCATTTTCTTCTTTCTAAGAAGAGACAGAGACTCAGAACCAAAAGGAAGTCCTCCAGCTGGACCCAGGGAACTTGATGACCCTGCACAGATGTGCAACAGCAGAGGTGTCTGTGGTCTCAGCGAGGAGGTCCCGGATTGCCAGCCTGAATGACGTCAGATGCCAAAGCCCTCTCAAGTGCTTGAGGGAGTGCCAGAGGGTCCCAGCAGGATGCAGAGCTCCAGAGCAGGCTTTTGGGGCTCATCCCACAGGACTGACCCCAGCCACTGAGGGTGAGGGGGAAGCTGGATATCTTTACCACTCACCATCATGACTCAGGGCCACTTTGGAAACCTGGCCTTGCACTCACTGCTGCCCTCAGAGCTGCTGCTTCTCCCCAGTGCTAGCACCAGAGGCTTTGGAGGATGCGGCTCTCCTTCACCACTTTTCCTAATGCTGAGACTCTTTAATACAGTTCATGTTCTGCTGACCCACAACCATAAAATTATTTTGTCGCTAGTTCATAGCTGTAATTTTGCTCCTGGTATGAATCCTAATGCAAAGATCTGATATTCAGGAGATCTGATACGCGACCCCCTAAGGAATCATGACCCACAGGCTGAGAACTGCTACATTAGAGCAAGAGGCAGAGGAAAAACAACCATGGCGGGCATCTCTCCTCACTACCTGTCCATAACAAAAATCTTACATCAGTGTATAGTGGTACATGCCTAGTATCCCAGCACTTGGGGGCTGAGGGAGGATGCTTTCTGGGTAATATTAACCCAGGCTATTCAATGGGACCTAGTCCAGAAGAATGAGGCAGAGACAGTGTTAATTGGGGTTGGGTTTTTTTTTTTTTCTGTTGTTTTGTTTTTGTTTTTGTTTTGTTTTGTTTTGTTGTTTCCTATTGACAAGCCACCATCGGTTCTCTTTCCTTATTAGGGAGTTTATTCATCTGTTAAATGGTCTGATACTCCCTCCTTTCAAGTGCAATAGGCTCAGAGGAAGGAAGGAAGGAAGGAAGGAAGGAAGGAAGGAAGGAAGGAAGTTAGTTGAAAGCCTTATCAATGATTCCAATGTTGCTTATTAGTAGAAAAACAGCAAACCCACCAAGTGAAACATGTTCTGGGGTTCCCATCCCAGCCAGCTCCAAAAGAGAACAGTGCCAACAACTGTGGCCCACACCCCATCTCTGCCTCTTTGAGACACCTTTTGGGGTGCCTCTATACAGAGCCTTGCACTTGCCAGCACCATGTCTACAAGCACACACAGGACCGAGAGCTGAAGGTATCTGGGTGGCGCTAGCGCTCAGTGGCAGGTTCACAGGCCCTACCCTCATAACCCACCCTGCTACAGCCAGGGCCACAGACACTTCCACCGACATCTCATGTTGTCAGTCTGACAGAGGCATTAAGAAATAGCCTGGTATCAAGTACCAGTAAGTTGCTCAGCTCTTTTGTTCTTAGGACTTCTGCATGTCCACACAAGCATACATGCTCCAGGCCAAGGACATCTCAGATTTGAACAAGTGCTCTGCGTTCTGGGTCAATGCTGGGGGAAAGAACACCTACTCCCAGTCAAAATAGAAGCCTGTCCAATTCCCATTGTTTTGCCGTCTTTTGTTTGTGTGTTTGGGTATTTCCCCGCAAGTAGCAACGAACACCTGCCAGTGACTTCAGGGAAACAGGTGTGAGGGACAGGCTTGGTTCCAACAGAACTCTCTCTCTCTCTCTCTCTCTCTCTCTCTCTCTCTCTCTCTCTCTCTCTCTCTCTCTCTCTCACACACACACACACACACACACACACACACACTTTCTCTCTCTCTCTCACACACACACACTCTCTCTCTCTCTCTCTCTCTCTCTCTCTCTCTCTCTCTCTCTCTCTCTCTCTCTTCTTTCTGGAGGGCAGTGATTCACACAGAAGGTGACAGGAGCATCATAGGCCAGGACCAGCCACCAGGCTGGAGTGCCTGACAGGGAGGAAGAGGGACAGCCAATAGGGTGCCACAAAGGCCATAAGAGAATGAGTTTTGATGGGAGGTAGGGGTGATGGGCAAATTTGATACCTAGACAGACCTTCAGGACTTCAGTTCTGTGGGGTTGAGAGATAACAACGGAGGGAAATGGAACAGGCCTGGAGGTCCTGAGCTTCACTAGCCGGAGAAGCCAAGTTAAGAGGGACTGGTTGAGAAGGAGAAGGCCATGTCTTCTGACAGATGGAGCATCCACGCAATCACCCAGCATTCACAGAGTAGCAGCCATGCTATTGTCCAACTACCAGTGCTTGTTTCGCAGGCTCTGGGGTCTGTGGCTCTATGCTTCTTCTGTATAAAAGCCACGAGCCTGCAAGTGTGTGCCATGGGTGTTGGCACTGTTATACGCATTTGGCTTCTGCAGAAGCAGATGGAGACATGGCTTGGGATTCACACCTGGAGAAGGTAGAAAATGCCGAGCAAAAGAAAATCGAGTTCTGATGAAGGCCTGACAACTCCGTGAGGAACTTTGGGGGCAAACATTACCTGTCAAAGTACCTCCCTGTGACAAAATGGCTGGACTTTTATTGCCTTGCCTCACTTAGTCCATAGTACGGGCTGCCTTACAAGGGTATGCATTTCAGGGGGGCACAGCTGGAAGAGGAGAACATCTGGAGCCACCCTGCTGACCCCACACTTGAAGCTGGGCAGCTGACTCTTCCACAGATGGAGATCTGGGTGGCTCATTTGATGACTTTCGCGGACCCCGAGGCTTGCAGCCCTGCCACATGGCTTCTCTTCGGTTAGCTGTGCACTGTACAACACTGTAGCTGATTAATTCTCAGGGAAGGGCCTGATATCTGCCCATCTGATTCTCCCACCTTGTCGGAGACAGACTAAAAGGCCAGGAAAGTCTACCTTTCCCAAGTTCAACAGGCAGGGCACAGAGAGCCCAGGTCTGCCACCATGTGGTTCCGCCTCCCTCATCCTCTTCTCCACCTCTTGGTGGAGACAGTCTGGTGCTCTGAGACTCATAAAGGAAAGGCTGCAGCTTCTGCTTGTGGAATAGCAGGTGCTGTGCCCCATCTTCCATGTGTTCAGCTCTGCAAGAAGCCCCAGCAGCTTCCTTCCGGAAGTGAGGAAGTGAGGTGGGCACAAGACCACAAGAAGACTGAATCCAGGTTTCCAGGGAGTCCCCAAACAGATTCCTTCTTCTGGCTTTCATCCTGGTTAAGCCAGGCCAGCAGAAGTCATTCTAGACTCTTCCATAATGGCTCCTGCTGGAGTAGGCATTAGCCTGGCCATCCGTCTTCAAGGAAGGATGCTACAGGATGCATCCTAGGAAACTTCCTCTGGGGTTTACTCAGGGGCTGTGGTTGAGGCCTCTCCAGGTCAGTGGGATTGAATATTCTTCCTTAGAAGCCCCATAGGGAGCCTGGCCATTGGGAATGATCATGCTTACCCGGGGGGGGGGGGGGGTGGTCATAGGTTGCTTTTTAAGTCAGGAATTCTGGTCTATATCGAAAGCCTCGCAGTGTGAGTGCCCTAGAATTCATATCGCACACCAAGGGAGCAACCGCCCTAGGTTTGACTTGTTCCTGTCTTCTGCATTTCCCTTTCTCCAAAGTCTCTCACTTTCTAGAAACCCGAGCTCTGCTCTCTATGGCTGCTGCAAACCTGACTGCTTCCTAGGATGATGCAATGTGTAAGAAACAAAATCAGGTCGTGTCTTTTGGGGAAGCCTTCCATTTGTCTTGGGGTTTATTTTCTAGTATGAAACCACTTTGTTGGGGGATGGGAGGCTAGGTCATCCCTCCTTCCCTGACTGAAGTGCAAATCACGGTAGCAACTTGGGAGCCACTGTGAGTGAGGTTAGAATGCAAACGCAGTCCCATTGCAGCCAGACAAGTTGAGTGCACCACAAAACTCAGGTCTTCCGTGGGCCTGGGAGAGGCTCTCACAGTTCCCAGTCATTGAGAGGGCAGTGCATGGCCAGGATCTGGAAGCTTGGCTGCCTCACCCACCATGGTATGACACAGCTACTCTCTGGGCACAGCTGGGTTTGTTTTGCTTGTCACCGGTCTTCTAGGCGTATACATCTCTCTAGAATGTGCCATCGAGCCACCATTGCCTTCCCGTCTGTGTTTCCACAAGCCGGGCATCTCTGCCCTTGCTTTTCTCCTGCAATTCTCAAGGGCCTGCCTGAGGCATTCTTTCCAAGCCGACATGTCAACACGACTCCTCCCGGTATAAAGAATTTTCTCCAACTCCATGTCCTTAGGCTGAACACATCAGCACCAGAGAGATTTGAAAACCAGACGTGTCCACCCTTCTGCCTGTTTTTTGAAGCCAAAGCTTCCCAGGCCAAACGCTGATACCAAGCATCTCTAAAGTCCTGTGCTTGGCCCAGCAGTCTATACCAAAGGGATGACTCATCCCCAGGTGTCGAGAGGTCCAATCAGCACAAGCAGACAACGCCTGCCTGCCACAGGGTGTCTATTACCCTTTGTCTCTGGGTTATTTCAGATCACTGGGAAAGGAGCAAACAAGGTAGCAATGAAATCTCTTGAAAATGACATGTAGAAAACATGAATTAACCTCTCTAAGCTCCCGTCCTTTTGCTTGTCAAGCGGAGGTGGGGAGAAGAACACCCACCTTCTGGAGGTGAAAGGTGAGCAGAAAGAATAGAAAACACCTGGCGTGGCACCTGCGCTCTGCCTCCTTAGACAGTGAACCAGTCTCTGCAAACCAGACAGTCTCTTCAAGTCCCCAGACTCACTGTTTGAGAGAGCCCTGAAGGTCAGCCCCCTCTGCATCTTAACGCGGCTGGTGATTTCTGGCTGCCTCCACCTACTGAATCAGAACCTGCATTTTTAATGGGATTCCCTAGGTGGCCCTGGGCACATCACAATTTGTGGCTTGTCAATTTAAGGTCAGGGACCTCACCTTTGAACCTCATGGGTTTAATGGCACGTCTCTTGGCAACCAACAGTCTGTCAAATGAGTCTGCCCATCAAAGTGAGACAATATTGACCTAAGGCAGGTGATCCCAGGTCAGGCTGGTTCGGCACTGACTCTGGCCTAGACCAAGGCTCCCTCTGCTCACCTGCCCGTTCACCTGCCTCTCCTATCGCCTGCTCAGTAGCCAAGGCTCTGGGGAGACTGCGGCTCCTGTTTACTGGGTAGGCACAGATAAGGTTTCTCACAACTCCACCTGGGCCCCTCTGCCAAGGTAAACTTGCTCTCCAGAATTGCTCCCTGACTGGAAAATGTGTCCATCTATTTATTTCTCACTCCCACTGGAAAAAAAAAAAAAAAGGTGGGAGAGAGGGGTTGGTGATGATGTCACTCTTTCCACGGAACTTCTCAAAGGCATCGCATGTCACAGCCACTTCCAGGCACTGCTTGGGTTTCTCTGCACAGTACCTATGGAAGAGAAACCAGCCAAGGGTGCAAATTTCCCTTCCTCCTTTCCCTATCCTGCAGGTCCCTCACCTCCAGCTGGGGCTTTAACCCCCTAGGGGACTCAAGAGCAGCCTTGGAGAGGGGAACCTTGGTCTAGGAGGCGAGGCACTGTTTCCTTGATAGTTCCCTCAGAAGCGAACTACAACCGGGCAGATAGTTTGATGTTCAGTGGGGATGGGCACCAGCTGTTGGTCAGACACATCAGAACAGAAAAATGAAGGTAAAAAGCTGTTTCCTGAAGCCACACAAAGTCCACAATTGCCTTCATTCATAATGCTTGCTTAAAATATTAATGCGCTAACCTATTTGCTCCAAGTCATTTTATTTAAAAGAAACTGGTAGAAGCTGTGCACGGTAGCACACACCGGAGACCCCAGCACTGAAGCAGAATGATGGGTGCACGCCTGAGGCCAGCCTGAGCTCCACAGGTTGGAGCACAGCTGAGCTTTCTGTCTGTGCTTTTGGGCCCTACAGTTGCTGCAGGATGGGCTCAGTTGTGCTGCGGTAACACCACCACCCCTACCCTCAGTCTCTGGGCAAATCCAACAAGGGTTCCTTTCTCACCTGGATGTGCCATGCCTCCTCAGAGGCCAGGGAAGATAAAGCTTTGTCTCTGGGCTGCCATGTTGCCCAAAGCTTTTTGCTATCTGGCTTTTGAGGTCATAAATATGAGCCACACTCATATTTTATTGGGTAGAGGAAGTCTCCAGGCAGCCTCTAACTTCAGTGGAGAGGAAATACAATCATCTGCCTGGAAGGCAGAAAGCCAGAAAATACTTAGTGGACAGCATTTATGACGGCCACATGAGCGTTAGCAAATATTAGCACGTTATCCTTTTTGCTTCGTGTCTTTTTATTTCAAAGAAAGTAAATAGTAGAAGCCTTGCGTGGGAGTGCACACCTGTCATCCCAGCACTCAGGGACAGAGGCGGAAAGATTGCTTGCTGCATGTTCAAAGCCAGCCTGAGCTACAAGGCAAATACCAGGCCAAGCCAAGGATACACAGGAGACCCAGTCTCCACAACAAAATATTCTAGAAAAACACAGCTGACAACTGAAAAGTAAAAAAAGAAAAGAAAAACACAGAAGAAAGGAAGTAAATATGAGAGATACAACTAAGTCCTTCCCTGAACACATATCCCAGTCTCTTCCCTCAGTTGCCAGAACTTGTTTTGAATTCCATCTTAATCATCCTCTCCCCTGCCTTTTCTTTTTATTGCATCTGTGTGTATTCACAAACATTGTAAAGTAGTGTTTACTGATAAAGTATTATAGCCCTTTATATTACACAGGCCATAAGCATATAGAGAGAGAATTATAACCTTCTGCAACGTGCTTCTGCCTTGGCATTGTAATTGTGAGGTCGTAATCCGTGATGACACATGCCGCTGTACTCCATTGTACAACCACAATACCACGTCTTATCTGTTCTCTTGTTGATGACTGTTTCGGTTGTTTCCAGCGTGGCAGTAGACAGCTTCATACATGTCTCCCTGACTGTCTGCTAAGAGTGGAATTTCTAGACACGATCACTTTCATCTTCACAAGCTGTTGCCAGATCGCTCTCTGGAGAGTGCTTGGATCAACTGACAACCCCACCAGCGCCTCGTGAGACTCGGAGACTTAACTGCTCTTTCCCAATACTTGGAATGAGCTGCACCTCTTTACTGAGCAGTGGGTGGAATAGCAGCTGTCTGTTTTGCACTGTGGTTCTCTAATAGTGAGAGTGTGCACCTGCTCATATTTATTGAACTTCTGAATTTCTTCTATTATTTTTCTATATTCTTTGTCTATTCCTCTCCCACATGTCAACTTCTTATTAACTTGAGAAATTTATTTACGTATTTATTAATTACAAAGATCTTCTCCCAGGCAATATAGTTTGCTTTCCTATTTGTCATAATGGCCTTTGTTGCATAGATGTTAATTGCAGCTAAATTTATGAACTTTTTGTCTCTAATTTTCTGTTTGTTTTCTTTGGTGATATTTTTCTTTATCTTAAGGTCATAGCTTTTTAAATATATTTTTATGCTGTCCTTTAAAGTTTTGCTCTTTCTTTTTCTTTTCTTCTTCTTTTTTTTTTTTTTTTTTTTTCATTCTTTAATCTTCCTGAGAGTAATCTAACATAGAAGTCTGCTTTTTGCCTTTTCCGTGTTGATGGACGCTATTCCTAGCACTCATTAGTCAGCAGAGCATGTTTCCCGACCCGGTTAGCAGCTTCATCTGTGCCCTGTATTGTTTCTGAGCACAGGTGAGCCACTGCTGGGTTCTCTGCCCTACTCCATTAGTCTGTCCTGCGCCCGGACCACGTTATCTTCTTACTAAATATTTTGAGGCTAAATGTTGACATCTGGTACGGGAAGATCTTCTAGCATGTACCTTTTCAAAATTGCTTCTCAGTTAGTCTTGGCCCTTTGCTTTTCAAAGGAAATTTTGTAATATTGTCAAGTTTCAAACCGAACAAAAACAACATTTCCCCCAAAACTATTAAACGTAACTGATGCTCTATAGATTACTTTTGAAATAAATTACGCTTATTTTTGAATCTCTTTTTTTTTTAATTATTTGTGTGAGGTGTGCATTTATGATTTCCTAGGCTTATGTAAGATGCCTAACTTCCTTCTTTTTTCCTCTTTCCAACCCCTCTTTGGCTCAGGCATTATGTCCAATTTCTTCTTATTGCTTTCTTCTTATCTCTTTCAAAAGTTTCCACATCCCTCTAACTCTTCTGGATGTGCAAGAGATAAAACCCAGATGCGTGTGGTAATGACACGGTGGGGGATGAACAAGCATGATTACGTGTAAGGGGCACGCAGCCGTGCTCACTGAGCTTTAGAAGACAGGACGTGTTATATTTAACACACCCAGGGTGCAGTCTGGAGGCTCCGAACTCCAGCTCGATCATTTATCAAGTCAGATCGTGGGCAAAAATATATAACCTCTTTGTGTCCGTTTCCTCTCTGTAATGGAGTATCGAAAATATTAATTATCTTGTGCTCAGAGCTGGAGGACATAAGAGTTAAAGAGAGTCAACCACTTGGAACAGTGACTGGCCCATTGCAGGTGCCATTGCTGTGTTCCCTGTCATTGTCATTTATTGACACAGGCCATGTAGGCCATGCTCAAAATAGGATTAGTTTGAATGTTTACAACAGGTAATGTCAGAATAACTGAGTCTTCTTTTTTTTTTTTTTTTTTTTTTTTTTTTTTTTTTTTCTATGTAGCCCTGGCTGTCCTGGGCTCACTCTGTAGACCAGGCTGGTCTTGAACTCACAGAGGTCCACCTGCCTCTGCCTCCCAACAGCAAGTAAAGAGAGCTGGTCAGCACCACATCTTCTCAACAGGCAGAAGGCCTCTGTCCCCACAGGTGATGTAGTCATTAGTGGCCCCAATGGTACTGGTTTGTTTTTGACCATGTCTTTTGAATTTCAGAATCAATGAACTCAGGATAAATGCCATTCAAAACAACCTAATCCAATTTGCTGCCTCATGTTTGATAGCCTTTAGGATCAAGATCTGAAGAAGGGGTAAGGGTTATGAGAGAAAACCAAAAAGGCTGGAATCTTGAGAGATCATCACATCTCTGTAAACATGCAAACTGAAGAGATAAAATAGCACAGATCGACAAGAGTTCAGAGGTTGCTGGGAGCAGCTCTTAAGTAAAGCTGCAGGGGAGCGTTTGTTTCTCAAGAGCTGGTGCCTGGGGTCCTGGAGAAACAGACTTAGCAGGGAAAGGTCTGAGGCTTTATTCCTCCTCCTAAGTAGGCTATAGGAGGAGTTTGTAATATATACTTCCCTTCATACGCCCCAAGCAGCCAAAGGACCCGGCACATCCACACATACACACTTGAACACACATACCCACACACGCACAAGCATGTGCTCGGAGTAGGACCATATCACCCATGACAACCTTAGTTTAATTTCCTCCACGTGGGCCTAGAGAGTTGTTTTATGCTGATGTCATGTCATATAACAAGTTCTGCTGGGCAGAGGAGAAGGGAAGACTCAAGGTGTTGGGCCCTTTAGCATCAAGGGGAGACCAGTGGAGTCAGAGATCCGGTGAACTTAGCGGAGGCTGATTGGGAAATCATGGATGAGCATACAGGAAAGGAGAGTCAAGGTTTGGTTGGGGTCACTGCCATGGAGTTACTTCTCATGGGTGTGAAGTCCCTAGGAAGTCTCCAGCAATCCCAATAGCTGCAGACCTGTGGGAAACCTTGGTCCCTCACTAACAAGACTTGAGGGTAAAGGTTTCTGTGTGTCTGTGTCCATCTGTGCTGTGGTGAGAGTAGCACCATGCTGTGTGCAGTGTTTTGTGTGTACAGAGTATGGGGAGGTCTCTCTGCTTCTTCTAACCCCTGAGAGCTACACCAAGAGTACATTTTCCCTCTCTAATTATAGAAAAGAAAACAAAGTTCAAGAAGAAGCCAAGAAGTCAAGCCAGACTGTCAGGATAAAACACGGACCAAGTCGAGGCTGGGCTGGGCTGGGTTGGGTTGGGTTGGGCTGGGCTGGGCTGGTTGGCTCAGATACTCCCTCCCACAGGGGAGGGCCCTGCTGAAGGGGCTGCCACCCTGACAGAGGTCACGGCCTGGGTGTGGGCACACGCTACGGTCATGACTCGGCTGGAAGCACCTCCTGCTCCAACCCTCTATTCTCTTGGTTCATTCATTAATACATTCACTCACGCAGTAGATGAGGCTGCACTGTGCACACAGACACCAAGTAGGACCTATTTCTGCCCTTCATGGTGTGTTAGAGGGCAGCAGGACCTCCACAGACAAAGACAAGAAAGGCTGCTCTTTCTATGGGCTGTGGTGGTTAGGAGCAAAGGCTTTGGAGCCAGAGAGAAAACACAAACAATGAAGGGAGAATATGAAGGCATAATGACTAAGCATTTCTTAGAAATAAAATATGAAATATCAAATTGAATGGATTCCTGGTGTTAAATAAGAGAGACATAAAAGAAGCCCAGCTCTCTGCAGTGAAATGTAAGAACATAAATGACAAAGAGAATTCTCAAAGCACTGATAGATGCTAGATAAACATCACAAAACTTGATGACAAAATTGAATACATCAATTAAGTAATATTTAAGGTGCTCATGGAAGAGAATTTCATACCTATTATATCCAGACAAACAAAAATAGTATCAAATATTTAAGATTTTGGATAACTGTATACTAAACCTCTTCCGGAAACATTCTTGTAGCTAAATGGTCAATATCATATACTGACAAGCAAAAACAGTAACAACAAAAAAATCCAGAGTAAACCAAAAGAAAATATATGCATCAGCCAGGCATGGCGGCTCATACCTGTAATTCCCAACTGGGAGGTCAAAGCAGAAAGATCACCAAGAGTTCAAAGGCAGCCTGAGTTATAGAGTGGGTGCCAGGGCAGTTGTTGCTACAGTGAAACCTTATTTCAACACACACACACACACACACACACACACACACACACACACGTATGCACGCATGCACACACACACACACTGAGAGAAGTCAAGAATAGCATTAACATATTGGACATGCTAGGCTGTAACAATAAGCAAATACTATGGGGCTGGCAAGATGGTTCAGTTGGTAAAAGCACTTGCCATGCAAGCCTGATCCAAACCTGAGTATGATTCCCAAAACCCACATAAGGGTGTGAGGAGAAAACCAACTCACAAGGGTGTTCTCTGACCTGTACATGCACACCATGGTATATGGGGGCCAGTATATATACACTGTAATCTTAGTGCATACACATAATAATAATAAACTTTAAAATACATATATATGTATACAAATGTCTGATAAGATTGCTGGAGGGATTAAAAGGAGAAGTTAAAGCCATATGCTAAATATTGAAAGTTTCCACAGATCTAACAAAAGTTTAGGCTAAAAATATCATAAAAATTATATTTTGGGAGCCTATTAATATTGATAAGGGTTTTTTGAAAGAAAAAAAAACATATAAAATTCCAAAATTGGACTTAAAGGAAATAACAAGGCAACTTTTCAAGCATTCAATAAAGAACTGCAGTCTAATCAAAAGCCTTCCCTGTCCTGAAAAGCCCTGGACTCGGGCCACAGATAGGCTCTGCTCTTGTCAGAGGAAGAGATAATCCCTAGACAAACGCAAGCTGTTCCCGAAAAGTTACTCCATTGTAAGACGAACCTTTATTACAAAGTTGGGTAAGGATGGTAGAAACAAAAGTCATTACGAATACCCCATGTTTCCAAATTCTAAATAAAATATTAGCTAACTGTATGTATGTAAGATAAAAGTCTAGTAGAAAGAACACATGAACATATCAAGGCTCAGAGACAGAGAAAAGGAACAGTGGGACTGACGGTGACCAAAGTGCGTCATATACATGTATGAAATGCCACAGTGAAATCCATTATTACATATGGCTAATAAATGCTAATAAGCCAGGCTAGGCACTTCTGATCACCAGCACTCTGGAGGTAGAGGCACACAGATCCCTGTGAGTTCTAGGCCAGCCTGGTCTACATAGCAAGCTCCAGGCCAGCCAGAATAACACAGTGAGACCATGACTCAACATAAACAAACAAACAAACAAACAAATGCTAATAAAAATAAAAACAAAGTAAAAGGAAATAACAAATAAGATCATTACACCTGGGGCTGGAGAGATGGCTCATCTAGTCAAAGCAATAGGAGCACATAAATAAATAATATTAATGTCCATAGAGAGGGAGTGAAGGCTGATGGTATGCAATCAAAACTCAGTCAACAAATTATTAGATCTAATCGAAGCTCAGCAAGTTTTCTGGATACCAATTATACTACAAAGACGATTGTCACTCCTCAACACCAGCAATAGAAGGCATATTAAATATAATACGTAAGAATATATAAGATTTCCAGAATAGTAAGTGGAAAATAAAAGCAAACCCTGGGGCATTTGGAATCATTCGTACAAGAAGTATTGCTCCTTTAAGAAGAAAAACATTAAGCTGGCCTGAAAGAAGAGCTGAAGAAAAATACGTCATGACATTCACTGGTGGGACAATTTAGCTATTTCCGCAATTTATTTTTTTATGTTTATGTATGTGTTTGTGTGTGTGTGGCAGGGGGAGTATCATGTGGGTGGGTGCCCAACGAAGCAAATGTGTAAGATACCCAAAGACATTAATGATAAAAAAAATTATAGGACACCTTTGTATACCCACTCAGCCAGCAAACCAGAGAAACTAAAATGTTAGCCATTTTATGGAGACTTGTAGGCTCAATTTTCTTAACAATTATATTTTATTACAAACTTATTAACCGAGAGTACCTCACTTATAACCTGACTAACCCAAACAATAAGAAAAGGAGATTAAAGAATAGAATAATGAAACAATAAGGATATCAGTTCCCAGGAATGATTTTCCTGGAGTCAACAGGAAGATTTCTTCTGCTGGAACCTGGAGCAACTAGAACCCGGAGCCTCCCCTGGAGCAGTTCTCTCCTGGAGCATCTCGAAGTGGAGTGATGAACAGCCAAAACTGTTGCAAGTCTCCAAAGGCCCCGCCTCCTGTTTTTGGCTCACATTTATTTCTCCTCTCAGAATTTGTTCAAGGATTTTTTTCAGCTGGTTAACAACCTATCTCCCCTACATAATGGTTCAACTTCTAAGGGGATAAACATCACCTGCTCTCTTGCAAGTCTTTTTCTCATCCTCCACTTGGGATCTAAACAAAAAAACATGTTTATCTCTCCTTCAGAGGCCACTCACCCAGCAAACCAGAGAAGCTAAAATGTTAGCCATTTTATGGAGACCTGGAAGTCTAAAGAGGCCCGATGATGGGAGTGAGGAACGGAGCTGCTAGGCTGGAGTGCATTCTGGCCATCTTTGATCAAGAAGCCACATGCATCCCGGACCCAAGTACCCAGAATTCCTACTCCTAAATAGT
The DNA here is from genome assembly GCF_903995435.1 of Acomys russatus. NCBI lineage: Eukaryota > Metazoa > Chordata > Mammalia > Rodentia > Muridae > Acomys > Acomys russatus. Next base: position 20,753,123 of record NC_067137.1, read on the forward strand.
GTACACTATAAAGGGACACTGGTATGAATGTCTCTTACTGAAAGACACCTAGGGTCACATCACTAAAAAGAGATGACGATGAACAAAGGCCCACAGTAACATACAAGAAAGTGGTCAGAAGTGTGATTAAAAATGAGTCAGGGATTTCATTTTTTAAAAAATCTGCAATGGTCAGAAAAAGCTTTCTATACACTAATAATGAGGAATCTGAAAAGGAAATTAAAATATCAATTCCATTTACCACAGTATCAAAAATAATTATATATTTCTAAGAAAACTGTGATAGCATAAGTTATATTTTCAAAAACTAAAAAAAAAGAAATTGCAAAAGAAAAAATGTTTAAAAAAATCAAAATATACTTGTGTTTATGTTGGAAGTTCAAATGTTCAGATGCTCGAACTGCCTAAAGGGATTTACATAACCCCTAACAAAATTCCAACAGTAGTTTTTGTGGAAATAGTTTTCTATTCATGGCAAAAATTAATATGGACTCTTACAGAGCTCAAACAACAATCCACTGAGAAGAGCAACATGGAGGACTCACATTTCCTGAATTCAAAACATATTGCAAACCTACAGTAATTAAAACATTGCAGCACAAGCATAAAGGCTGGCAGACAGGGAAGGGCTGATCTTACACAAATTGTGTGGGAGCATTTGGTAAAGATGGATCCGGTACCTTACGCCACGAGCAAAAAATTACTCGCATGAATCAACGGCTAATACAAAAACAAGACAAAGCAACAAAACAACCAAATTATAAAATGCCTAGAAGAAAGATTATCATAAAACTCAATATTAAATTTGGCAACAACTTCTTGGTTGTAACACCAAAAACATACAGCTAAGAGGTTTCTATTGTAGATCAAAGCATACAATCCACAGACTGAAAGGAAAACATAGAATGGTATGTGATAGCTGGAAATTCTTTTTGCATTATATTTTCTGATGACTTCATACCTAGATAAGTAAAGAACTCCTATAACTCAATAATAAAAGATCAAATAACCTGACACAAAAACAGGTAAACTTGTTATACGTTTTAGCCAAAAAGAATAAAATTATGCCATTTGCAGGAAAATGGGTAGATCTACAGATGATTATGTTAAGGAAAAAAGTCAGACTTAGAAAGACAAATACCATAGAATCTCTCATTTATGAGTCTAGTTTTTAAAAGTTAAAACATGGAAGGAAAAGAGCCATTTGGAAGGAGGAGAGGGGCCCACAGGACAGGGACAGGGACAGAGAGGGCAATGTAAACACGGTCAAAGTACACTACATACATACATGAAAACATCACAGTAAAACATACCATTGTTTTCTACAGTGGATACACACTAACCGAAGATGGTATAAGGATGTGAGTATAAAGTGTTTGCTATGCAAGTGTGAGGGCCTGGGTTCAATCCTCAGAACCCTTGTAAGTAGCCCAGCATGCTGGTGTGTTTGTCATTTCAATGCTGGGGTAGAGAAAAGAATGTCTGGCGCTCACTGAGCCAGCAAGTCCTATGGCCGTGAAGAGATCCTGTCTCAAAAAACAAGGTATATGGCTCTCGAGGAACAGCATCCAAGGTTGGCCTCTGACTTCCACACACATACCTGTGCAGATGCATACACACACATGAACACACACGCACTTTCGAGCATGCACACACATGCAAAACTGACACACAACTGACTATTAAGCACATGAAAAGGTGTTCAACATCCATACTTTTTAGAGACGTGCAAATCACAACTACAATGTCCTCTCATGTGTATCCAGAAAATAATAAATATTGGCAAGGATGTTAAGAGACATCCTTTGCCTCTGCTGCTGGAATGCTAAAATGTTGTGGGTGCTATAGAAAACAGTATGGATGCTTCTCAAATTAATTATGACTAGGGTTACTCCTGATCCAGCAGTCCCACCTTTGAGACTTCAGACAAAACAAAACAAAAACAAAAAACAAAAAACTGAAAGCAGAATCTTGAGATATTTGCACATCAAATTTTCACAGCAGCTCTAGTCACCATGGTCAACCTCAGTAGTCACCAAGGAAAGGATGGATAAATAAAATGTGCTGCGCAGCATCCATTGCCTGGAATACTGGTCAGCTTTAGGAAAGAAACACATTCTATCACACAAACACATGGTGCTATGCCAGTGGTTCTCAACCTGTGGGCCGTGACCCCTTGGGTGCCCACCCACCCTCTTGCAGGGGTCCTGTACCAGATATCATACACATTGTATATTTACATTACGGTTCTTAAAAGTAGCAAAATTATAGTTATGAAGTAGCAATGAGAATTTTGTGTCTAGGAGTTACCACAACATAAGGAATTGTATTACTAGGAAGGTTGGGAAACACTGTATTAAATGATATAAAGCAATTGCAAAAGGACAAATTAGGCAAGGCAGTGGTGGCTCCTGCCCGTAACCCCAGGGCTTGAGAGGCTGAAGTTCAAGGTTAGTTTAAGGTATAGGATGAGGCGTATATGTGTGTGTGTGTGTGTGTGTGTGTGTGTGTGTGTGTGTATATATATATATATATATTTTTTTTTTAAAGAAGGAAGCCTGGCAGTGGTGGTACACACCTTTAATCCCAGCACCCAGGAAGAAGGGGCAGGTGGATCTCGGTGAGTTCAAGGCCAGCCTGGTCTACAGAGTGAGTCCAGGACAGCCCAGGCTACACAGAGTGACCTTGTCTTGAAAACAAAAAGAAAAACAAAGACAAAACAGAAAACAAAAAGCAAATGGGGGGCAGGGCGGATGTGGTGGTGCATGCCTTTAATCTCAGCACAAAGGATGCAGAGGCAGGTAGATCTCTGTGAGTTCAAGGCCAGTCTGGTCTACAAAGCCAATGTAGGACCACCAGGGCTGTTACACAGAGGAAACCCTGTCTCGAAAAACCTAAAAAAAAAAAGGGGGGGTGGGGGGAATGGGGCCTTTGAATATCTTGATAATGACAATGAAATTAATGTAAATTGATGGAGCTTTGGTGCTCTAAGACTGGAGTCAGAGTTTTGTTCTGTTGGGTAACTCGTGCGAATCAGTTAAGCTTCTTTGTCTCATTAAAACAGAAGCCAGGTAGCGCCCCTCTCCTTACCTGCTTCACAGGCTCCAGCGCCTGTGGCACAACAGCGACCCGTGTCCTCCAGCCAACTTGGAATGTTGGCTTAGAGTGACAATTTAAGGGATTTGGGGTTTCTGGCTGTCTTTGGAGCTCTGAGATCTCTCTCTGTCGCTTGGGAGCTAGGAGACGAGCTCTATCCCTCTCTATCTCTCTCTCTCTATCTCCCGAAATCATGATATCCTCTCTATCTCTCTCTCCCTCTCTCTCCTCTCCCTCTCTCTCTCCCTCCTTCCCTCCCTCTCTCTCTCTCTCTCTCTCTCTCTCTCTCTCTCTCTCTCTCTCTCTCTCTCTCTCCAGAGAGCTCAGGTAGCTAAACCAAACCCTGGGCCCCCTCAGCTGCTGCCCACAAGACTCAACATACCACGAGACAGGCAGCCCTTCGGAAGCAGATTACACTGGGACGTTGTGCTGACGTCCAAGCGACCCAACGAGATGGAGAAGCAGCTACATTTCCTTCTTCCTTTCCCCACTACTCCCCGGGCCTCAATGACACCCCTTCCCTTCACCAGTTCGTGCTCTAGTCAGAGACGCTGCATCCTAAAAGCTGGTGAACTCACCTCTACTGACCTGCACGCACATCGTCTCTGCAAAGGGCTTTTTCTCTGAATGTTTCCCAGTGGCAGAAAGGAGGGTGCTCTCTTCCTGGATGCAGAAGAGGGTGTAGAGGGAAGTCTCAGGTTAGAAAAGGACAGGTGGCATTCCAGGAGTGTTCTAGTGCCTTGAGTGGCCTCCACCCCCTCCCACCAAGGGACCCTGCAACCCACTGTGGCACTTTCTGCTCTGAGGAGAAGAAAGGACTCAGCCCTGACCCCGCACCACTCCACTCCCGCTCCCCCACAGGACTTAAAAGGATCTGGAGTGGCAGGCTCCTGCCCCCTGCTGGTAATGCCTGGGCAATGCTCAAAGGAGCATTCCAACCACCAAATCCCTTTGAAGATCGCTTTGCTTCTTGAAGATTAGTAATCTGAGCACTCTGCTCCGGCAGCTCTCCTCTGTATGTGAACAGAATACAAATCATGCTGTGGACTCCAGACTAAACGCCAGGAAACCCCGTTCCAAACCCGCGTCTTTTGTGTTGTATTGGGCTAATCTCTCAGCTTCTATGGTTTTCAAAAGTGTAAAATGGATATAACAACATTTACCTTTTGGAGTGGACTTGAGGATTGAAGAGGAGGCATATTTGGAGTGTCACAGAGCCGAGACCAAGGAGAAGCCTCGGTTACATTCGTTGATATTCGGGCTTTTCTGAGGTGGTAGTGGCTCTCTGACCCACTTGCTTGAGGCCTGAATTCTGCCCAATTTTTTTGCAAGAACCTTAGAATTGGAAGGCAGTTAAAGGCAAGCCAGGAAGGAGAGTTAGGAATTCCTTTAGGTTCATCAGAGGTATCCGCTGCTCCTATACTCCTGCCCCACCGCACCCTCCAGCCGCAGGAACCACAAGCAAGCTCTCTTCTTTCTGGTAGGGCATATCACACCTGCTGAGGCCCAAATGTGAGGTCTAGGGGCAGGCTTTCCAAGTGAGCAAGCATGCGCTGTTTTCTTTCCAAATCCATCTACTTCACTCTTTAGTGAGTGAATTTAGGTCGGGGATTTATTTAGATATTTATTAAGATATTTAATTCCAGCAGAGGCAGGCGGATCTCTGTGAGTTCGAAGTAAGCCTAGTCTACAAAGAGAGTTCCAGGACAGCCAAGGCTATTACACAGAGAAACCTCCTCGTCGGCCGGTGGAGGCGTTGGAGGATAGGAAAGAATGTAATGAAGTATACTGTATGGAATTCTCAAACAATGAAATTTTAAAAATTAAAAAAAATACATTTCTTCATGAATTCTCCCACTCTTGCGTTCTTTGGAAATAACAGACCAAGAGTTTGCCAGCTGCTACTAGCCGTTCTCACTGAGAGTGTCAGCCCTGCCAACAGATACCTGAAGCACCAAGCCTAAGAACTGCATCCTGGGAGAGATAAATAGTGGCTAATATCGATTGTCAACATGATAGTGTGTAAAAAACAAACTTCTAGGCGTGTGTGTGTGTGTGTGTGTGTGTGTGTGTGTGTGTGTGTGTGCGCGCGCGTGCGCGCGCGCTGGGGAGGGGAGTCTGGATTAAATTAATTGAAGTGGGAAGTTGAGCCCAAAAACGTAAACAGCATCGCTCTATGGGCTGGGGTCCTGGACTTGGCAAACAGAGGAAGTGAGCTGAGCACCAGCAGACATCTCTCTCCACTCCCTGACTGTGGGTGTTTGGAGTCTAGCAAAGCCTTCCTTCCATAAGTTGTTTTTGTCTGGCGTTTTGTCAAAGCAACAAGGAACACAATACACGGGCAGGGGGAGCTGCTTGCGCTAGGACTTCAAAGAACCAAAGAACGAAGGAGGTGCTGACCACATTTGGAAAAAACAAAAACAAGCCGAAGGTTGGAGAAGTCTCAGGAAGTAGGGGCTGGGGGAGGGGCTGATGAGGCTGACTGACTGGGACCTGCAATTTTCCTATAGGGAGCCCTGCCACTGGCAGGGCAGGGTTAGCATTCCTGCAACAAGAAATTACCCAAGTCAGTTGTCTGTTAGCTTCCTCTTTGTTCCGCTGATGTTCAGGCAGCCATGTTGGTGAGCCTTCATGGGTGTAGCTTCTCCGACATTTCTAAGAGATGCCATCTCATAGGGAACTTCCTGGTCCTCTGGCTCTTCCCATCTGTTCTGCAATGTTCCCTGAGCTTTATAGATGCATCCACTGGGACTGGGCTGTACAACTCTGCATTTTGATCCGCTGTGGTTTTCTATAGGGGGTCTCCGTCGGTGACGAGAGGTTTCCTTGAGGAGTGGTGAGACCTACACTTATCATGGGTGCCAGAATAAATATTTAGAGTGTACTCAGGGATTGTACTGGTTTAGTTAAAGGGGTGGCTATAGGTTCTTTTTCAGCATGATGTCTCCAGCCCAAGGTAGTTGGCTAGGCTTCCAGTACCAGGCTTGTTTTTTCACTTGTTGAACTGGACTTAGGGGGATTGGGGGGGGGGGGTGATGAAGCCTCCACACCAGACAAAGAGCTACAGACAACTAAGTAATGCTGAGAGCTGGGGAAATAGTCTTCCCTAGGGAAGAAGACACCAACTGGTTATCCAATACCAAATGATCAGCCTAGAAAACGTGTTTACAAGTAACATTATATAGAGTGAGAAGAATATATATATATATATATATATATATATATATATATATATAGAGAGAGAGAGAGAGAGAGAGAGAAACAGATAAATAAATGAATGTGTGTGTGTGTGCTAATTGTATCTAGAATTTTGCAGTGAATTGGTAATTTTTAAAAAGATCCCACTGGGTGATATTTACAAACACCCTCATGGTTAGGAGGTGTGACCTCAGAAACTGCCTAACCCAGCCACTGTGTGATCATGTGATTGCCACAGGCTTTCGATGGCAAGTATCTTCTTTCTTGACCCCAGTAGCTGGTCTGTAACTCTAACAGTATTTTCAAAACCTTCCTGTATCCTCCTGACATTTTCTCTTTATAGGGGGAAAATGGGGGTGGGAGTGGGGAAAGAAACAAAATAGCTGTCTCCACTGATTTGAGGCCCTGAGGGAAAGAGCAAGAGATCAAAAGTCAACATCTGTGATTCTGCAAATAGAAAATGAAATGTTTCCCAGGCAGGCTGGGACGCGGCTGGGGTTGGCTTGGCTAGTCCTCCGTGGTCCCTTTGAGGTGGCTGTGCTCAGTCACAGCCTTTAAAGGAAACACTGGAGGAGCACAGCGGTGATTCAGCAGGTAGGCAGGGCCTGCAAGTGCCAGCAAGGTGAGCCAGGGAGACCTTGCTGCTCAACTGGAGAGTTTTCTGGCCAGGCAGGAGGAGCTGGCACCCAGATACAGGACATGCAGCATAGTTCCTGTTCAGCCAGGTCTGAGCCAGGCTTGAACCCTCATCACCTCACCCTTCCTCTAGCTGAGGACTGGGTTTACAGAGGTTCCAAGGAAATGCTTGAAGAGTCTTGAGCCTTCTCACTGGTGTTCCCAGCAAGTTGTTTCTCAGACAGAAGTCATTCTGAGGTAGTAGGAAGCAGGCAGCCAGCATGTCAAGGCAGATCCAGTCATGGTGAGCATGATGAAGGAGAGAGGTGATTTGCTCCAGACACCAAGGTCTCCCTGAAATCCTTGATGTGGGGGGGGGGCTAGATGGGTTTCCTCCTCAGGGTTCTTAGAAGAGATGACAGGAACAAAAATGGGTGTAGGACCAACTGGCTGTAGTGAGGCCCCCCGGGAGGCTGAGAACAACACTAGTCCCTATGCAAGATTTCTGACACGATCCTCCAAGGTGGGCAGAGGGGCTGGATTTACAGAAGGAACTGAAACTCAAAGAGATGAGTAATCATACCCAAGATCTAGGAATTCATAAGAGGCAAAGCTTGGAGAGAGTCCAAGGTTAGTGATCTACCGCATGAGTCTGCCTCAATTCCCAGAAATTGAAAAACATTCCATTTTAGTCCCAACTTTAATTAATTAGCCCTGTACCCTTAAGCAAAACCTTTTGTTTCCTGTGGCTTATTCACTTTGAGCAAAAATATACTAATAAGGCTCCTCCTAGTTTTATAAGGTGCCTGGAGCATTGCAAATGCCTCCATGGATGCTAACTTTGTCCTCTTGTAAGACCCTTACACTAAAGCATACACTATGAAGATTTAGGTGCCGTTCATTGGCCTGGGAACAGACTGGCCTCCCTCAGGTGAAGACTGAAATCTGTGGCTAAAGGGTGCCTCCAACAGAGCTCCTCAGTCTGTTTTTTACCTCAGTGTTTTGCTGTCCACCAAGTTCATGAAGCCCTCCACCACCATACTTGGCATCAGCTCCTCATACCTAACCCACGTGGGCCAAGGACAGCACTGAGACAGACTCACCTTGGTCCAGCTGTAGTCTACTCTCCCCTGCTCTGAATTCCAGCCAAGAGCAAAAATCAGATGTACTGGCCTTGAGAACATCAGTTCCTCAGTGCCTGGCAGGTCTCCCAGCTGTGGGGAGAGCAAGCCTCTGTGAGAAGGTGCTGGGAAGCCAGGTGGAGAACACCCGGCTCCTGAGCCATGAGCTAGGTCTTCACACCAGCCCTGCAGTTTAAAGAGCACAGCTGAAGATCCAAGAGGGGTCTTTAAGCAATTCGGGTCTGTGAGCTGCAGACCCTGGTTTGGCATGGAATGGCCAGACTCACACCTTCATGGCTTCAGTCTCACACAGTACCCAGCAACTGCTCACTGCTGACGTCATGCCAGCCAAACAGAATCAGTGTCCTTCTACAGTTGAATGTCGAGTGTATAAATAAACACTATTCTTTCTAGATGGTTGGACTGTGGTCTTATCTGCCATAAAGTAATAAATATTCCCTATGCTTAACCCAGTGAGTCTGTGTTCCTGATATTTTATTCAGGGATATAAGCAAAAATATACGGGTCCTCAAGTCATTGCTCCTTGGGAGAGCAGAAAAACTGGAACATCATAAATGAAGGGCAGTTCAGTAATGACATGCATTTATGATGGACAGGTGTACCCCTTAGAAGTTATGCTTGTGATAATTTTGTGACCAAGAATATATGAGTCATGTGAAGAATGAGTGGAATACTTGTGTGTTTATATATTATACTTACAATTCATAGTAGAAAATATTCCAAAAGAAAAAAACTATAAATGTTAACTGTGCCTCTTATGTTTATTTAATTGTGGTTTTATTGCTTCATTCTTATGTAATCTTTTTTTTTTTTTTTAATTCACCATGACTTCCTGTCAGAATAAAAATAGTATTTGTTGAAAGAGGTAAAGGAGAGATAAACCTGTTTTTGTTAAGATCCCAAGTGTGGGATGGAGAACGGTCTTATGAGAACAGGTGAGGTTAATCTACTAGAAGACAAACCACCTCGTGCAGGAGCTTGATTGTTGCCAGCTGAAAAGATCCCGTGAACAGACTCTGGGAGGAGATATATAAATGAGCCCAAAACTGGAGGTGGGGCCTTTGGAGACTTGGGATACTTTTGGCTGTTCATTGCTCCACTTTGGGATGCTCCTAGAGAGAACTGCTCTAGGGAAGGCTTGGGGTTCTGTGCTCTGGCGGAGGCTCCGGGTTCTGGTTACTCCCGGTTCCAGCAGAAGAAATCCTGCTGATTACACCAGGAGAATCGTTCCTTAGAACTGATATCCTTTATGGTTTTGTTATTGTATTCTTTAATCCTCTTTTCTTATTGTTTTGGTTAGTCGGGTTATAAGTGACATACACTTGGTTAATAAGTTCATAATAAAATATATTTGTTAAGAAAATTGAGCCTACAAAGGGGAAACTCAATTTGTCTAAAATGGTACTCCTTATATCCTATCGGACCCATCATGAAGGGTCAGAGGTGACTCCATCGGTTCACAGAAAGAGCCTTCGGGCTGGAGATATAGCTTAATAGTAGAGCGTTCACCTAGCACATGGAAGGCTCTGTGTTGTTTTTTGTTTTTTGTTTTGTTTTGTTTTGCTTTGCTTTGTTTTGGTTCTGGTTTTGTTTTAATTGACAGAAGGAGCCCTTGGAAAGAAATAAGAGTCCAAGGTATTAGGCACATTTAAAAATACAGCTTTAAGCCAGGCATAGTGGTACCTGCCTTTAATCTCAGCACTTGGGAGACAGAGGCAGGCAGGTCTCTGTGAGTTTGAAGCCAGCCTGGTCTACATAGTAAGTGCTAGGACAGTCAGAGACTTTGTCTCAAACAAAACAAAGCAAAACAAAAACAAAACTAGAGTTTTGTGGGCTTAGGGAAAATGTGCCTGCCATGAAAGAATAAGAACCTGATCTTGGATCCCCAGCACACACATAAAAAGTCAGGCCTGTAGATATGCTTCTAGAACCCCAGCATGAGGGTGGGGCAATAGTGCAAGAGGGGAAGGCAGATCCATGAAGCAGCCCAGCCAAATCCATGAGCTGCCTCTTCAACAAGAGACTCTGTGTCAGAAATAAAGGTAGAGAGCAACCAAGAGAAGAAACTTGCCGCCCACCTCAACATTGACCTCTGGCTCCTGCACGCACACATGTATGCACATGGGTACACACACCAAAAATATACACAGAAACAAAGTGTTAGTGAGGTGTGATGGTGTATGCCTGCAATCCTGGTACTTAGAGTAAGACAGGAGGGTTTCTAATTTGTGGCCAGCCTGAGCTATACAGCAGGACCCTGATTTTTAAAAAAATCAAATTATCTAGTTTTTACCATTTCCTCTGCGTCTATTTTTGCTTCATAACAAACAACCCCAAAAGCAAATGACTAAAACCAATAATTTTCTCAGTTCATAATTCTGGGCGTGGCTGAGCTATGCTTGGTGGTTCTCTCCTGCCACCCCCACCCCCAAGTACATACACACACACACACACACACACACACACACAGCACATACACAGCACACACATATACCACACACACACACATACCCTAAGCTTTACCCACCCATAAGTGAACTCCCAGCCCAAATTACATAATATTGCTGTTTAGTAAGAAACCCATTTCTATTACAGTAGCTATCAATTTTGTGGAAAATTATCTGGTTTATTAATAGTATTAGTTTTTGTTGTTGAACCCACTTTTCCCCCTTTTTGAGCCTTCAGGGTCAGTTAGCACCAGCATGCCTGTTACAGGGGTTAAGGTGGTGACACACACCAAACACAATCTAATGCCTGCACTTACTGTTATTTTGATATCTTCTTTTGAGTGATTGATTTTATTTTACATGTGTGAGTGTTTTGCTTGCATGCATGTCCATGCACCACGTGCACACCTGGTGGTGCCCTGGAGGTCAGAAGAGGACATAGGATCCCCAGAAAGTAAAGTCATAGATGGTCCTGGGAATTGAACCAGGGTCCTCTGCAAGAACAAGTGCTCTTAACTGCAGTGCTATCTCTCTAGCCCTCATATTATTGGTATCTTCGTATACTCTATGGTGAGGAGAAATCCTAAGCCATATTGGGGAAGAGGGATGAGGAGAGTATTTCTGCTGCCTGTGAGAAGGCCACCCCAAGATTCTTGCTCCCTAGTCAAGTTTGAAGAAGGCTCACATGTCTACATACTTGCTTGGCTCCCACTCTCTTGTCACAGGGGTGCTGGCCAGGTTCCTACTGGAAAGAGGACCTTGTTCTCAAAGTATAGCTCCACTAAGAGGGCCCTGGCCATGAGCGTGACAGTGTTCATCTGTACCATGCATTGCCAGCTCTCAGGGCCAAGTAAGAGTGATTTTGAACTGATGGGGTCTTGCCACATGCCATGATGTCACCCCAAACTCCGACCCCTTCCAGTCTTGGGCACTCAAGGTCACCTGTTCTGTAGGATCACTGTCCCAGGTCCTTTCAGATAAGGATGGAAAAAGAAGGGGTGTATGTTGCTAGATTATAAACAGAGCAATTGAATGCAGTGCTTGGACTCTGTTAGATCCTGATTTGAATAAAGCGTCTCTAAAGTGAGATGATTGGGAGAATCATATAAAATGACACGATATCTGGGAATGAGCCGACCTTGTCTTTTTGGCTGCTATCACGAAGTCCCAGACTGACTGACCGATAAATAACCAATAATTCATCCTTACAAGGCTGGAGGCTGGAAGTCCAAGGTCAAGTCGACAGCAGTCAGAACCACTTCCTGGTTCACAGACGTTGCCTTCTGGCTTTATCATCATATGTGTCCTTGGAATCTGTTTTATAAGGGCACTGGTCCCCCTCCTGACAGGAGAGAGCCCTCATGACCACGTCCCCAAAGGCTCACCTTCTGACGCCATCACACCAATGCTTAGGGCTTAACACAGGAGAGTTCTGAGGATCGCAAGCCTCAAGGCCATAGCATGGAACAAAGGGGACTTCTTCTGAGTAATGGGCGATGACAGTTCTCCTATGACTTGATCTATCTCTTCATATACACGAGCTAGTCACTCTCACACACTGTCTCTGATACATGCTAGGGCTTTGGCATATATCTTTAAGCATCTTCAGCTGGTTCTCTGTCTGAGAACATAGTAAGAAAGTGCTAAACCCTGATGCTCAGGGAGGGAGGCTCCTCAGCACACATTGCTTTGTGTGGTCTCACACCGAGATCTACACTTGGTGTCTTAGCTACTTTCCTGCTGTTGTGATTTAAGCACAACATTTTAAAGCATCTCCCTTTAACATTTTAAAGGGAGAAAGCAATTTAAGGGAGGATTTATTTGGGCGTACTGTTCTAAGGGTTCATTCCACCATAGCGGTGGGGGAGGGTGGGGGTGGGTGGTGGGTGGGAAGCACAGTAGCAGCTGGGGAGGCATGGAACATCTGCAGCCAGGAAGCAGAGCAGAACGGATGCTGGTCTCAGCTAACTTTCTTCTTTTTATATAGACTATGTGCCAAGCCTAGGGAAGGTGTCGCCCACTTTTAAGGTGAATTGTGCCACTTCAGTTAACCTAATTAAAGAGGGTCCCTCACAGGCAAGGCTTATCTCCCAGATGGTCCCAGACCCTTCCGCGTTGACACCTGGGAAGAAGACAGGACTGAAGACTCCAAGATTCAGCGCTATCTTTCCATCTCCCATTTGGAGAAATGGTAACTAAGGCCCAAAGAGGTAAAGAACACAGGACCAAGAGATTAAATAGGTGATACAGAGTGCACTGAACATCACAGCTGAGGAAAGGAAGGAGTTCTGATGGGGGTGTGGGGGAAAGGTGGAGGTCTGTGTGTGAATCTGATGATGACTAGAAGAGGGATAGAGGGTGAGGTACAGTCATAGAGGTGCAACAAAAATGAAACAAAATTAGGGAACCTTGATATGCCTGAAAGAGATTATGAGAACCCATTGGGGAAGGACTTGCTATACAATTTTGGAGACCTGGGTAAAATATAAACACAAAAGTCCTTGTTGGATCAGGGACGGTCCCCTCCTCAGGCTTACCAGCCACTATCCCAATCCAGAGATTCCATGAGACCCCCCCTCTCACCCCCAGAGGCTGACAACGCCTACATCAGATATCCTCAGCATCTCTATGGAAATGAACATGAGGTCTAGGCAAGTCCTCTGTGCCAACTGCCACCTACCCCAGCTGCCACCTACCCCAGCTGCCACCTACCCCAGCTGCCACCTACCCCAGCTGCCACCTACCCCAGCTGCCACCTACCCCGGCCCAATGTGTCTCCCACCACGTCTTCAATCCCAAGATATCACGGGACGTGCTCCCACCCTGGCCTTGCCCAGGCTTGTGGGTCTATTCTTAAAAATACACCCCTAACCCTGTTCGGTGGATAGTTGGGCACAGATGGGATGGAAAGGCCAGACAGGGCCCCAGGAGCACCATGGGTAGAGAAGGGAGTGTCAGAGAAGTGGAAAGAGAACACCAGGAACTGGGTGAGGTTCCCTCGTGCCATCAGATTTCCTGCCCAAAGCACAAATTCTATGGTAGAATGATCAAGACTTTCCCATGGCAAAGCTGAGCAGGGTCCCCTTTGGAATGTACTAGCACACATCCTCAGGGCTTACTGTACCCAGAAGTCTTGACCAGTTGCCTTACCTCCATCCTGGCTTCCAGGTGGGCAAGGAATAAGTCATACAGGTCTGAACAAGAGTAAACACTGCTGAAGGCAGTAGAGAGAGAGGCATGAAGCCATACAAGGTGGCCCTGGGATGGGAAGGAATGCATTAAAAAAAAAATCAAATACTATTGTCAAGAGCTAAGTGATGGTCTATTGCTGGGTTGTGAGTAAGTTCATGTGTGTGCAGGTACACATGCACATGTGTGCAAATGCGTGTGGGGGCTAGAGGACGACTAGCGGTGTCATTCCTTAGGATGCTATCCATGAGCTGTATTGTTTTTTTGAGACAGGGTCTATCTCCAGCCTGGAGCTTACCTCATAGGGTAAGCTGTCTGACCTGTAAGCCATAGGGATCTATCTGTCTTTACCCTCCCTGGGATTTCAGGTATGCCACCATACCCGGCATTTCCTATGTGGGTTCTGGGGATCTAACTCAGGCAAGCCCTTTAGTGACTGAGCAATCTCTGTACCTGCCTCTTTAAACTCTGTTTTCAATTTCTGTGCCTGTAGACTATCCCTTGACCTTCAGAAACAACACCAGCACCATAAAAAAATGAACGAGTGGATGTCTGGGAAATAAATATTTTTGGGTGCTGCAAAAATATTTTCGTTTGGTGAACTTTCTTGTATTCCTAGTCTAAAAAAGAATATTCACTCGAATATAAATTCGTGATGCCGTCTTGCCTTTAAATGTCAACTTAAAAAATAGAGGCACTAAAAACACACCACCAGTATTTATAAGGCACTATTTTCATGTTACTGTTTACAGATGCCTTGTCATTCATCAAATATATAATGACATGTGTCTGCCATTTCAGTATCAAACAGAACAGCTTTGTGTTCGCCTCGCTGCCACAAAACAGAACAATTTCATAGCCTGAAATTCCTCTGTGCTCCACGGTGTTGACCTGTTCCGAGATGTCCACAGTCAGGATCGTACAGTGTGCAGCCCTTGCAGGGGTGTCTTTCCCTTTTTACACATTCAAGTTTCCCCTGTGTCTTTTCAGGCATTAGCGGTTTATATCTTTGTTGCTGAATAATATTCCATTGTGCGCATACACTAGAGTTTATCCATGCAGCTACTTAAGCTACATGGCTGCTTCCAGGTTTTGACAATTACCAGTAATGTGGCCATAAACACCTGTGTGCAAATTGGGACATGCTCCACCTAGTGCTTAGGAAGAGACAAGGCAATGGGGGGGGGGGGCAAAGGCTGGGGGGGGGGCAAAGGCTGGGGGGCGGGGCAGGGACACAGCATTGTGTATAGCATTGACTAGGAACTCGGGAGACAGAGAAGCAGAATGTTCCGGTCTGTTGATTCACTCTCTGAGCACTTGCAGGACCTTGCCTTGCTTCCCAAAGGAAGTGTGAACTCCAGTGAACAGTCTAGTTTAGTTTAGTTTAGTTTAGTTTAGTTTAGTTTAGTTTTTAGTTTTCCCCTTTCCCTCCCTTCTGTCCAATATCTGTGACAGGGCTGGAGAAAAGAGACACAGTGCCCCGTTTAAATCCCCACTCCCTATCCATCTTCACACAAGCACACGACTGCCTTGCATCAATCCTGCTGGCTCTGCTTTTGTTGGTAATTTTTTTTTTTAATTGGTTCCATTTCTCTTCAACATCCCCCATCACATCCTTAAGTCCCGCTGAATAATTGGCATTAACAGCCCGGTAGGTTTCTTTGTTTTTCTCAGTTGATGTAGACTCACGTCCAAAGACACGTGACTGTAGCTATGGGCTGCCATATGCAGCAATAAGGGTGTTATTGCTTTAAGCAAGAGGATCATTATATATAATATACACATATATATGTATATATTGCATTTGCATGAAGATAGATAGGTAGTAGAAATTTAAACAAGGCACTGTGTCTCTTCACTAGCCCTGTTACAGATATTGGACAGGGCAGGGGGAAAAAGATTGTTTACTAGAGCTCTTGCTTCCTATGGGAAACAAGGCAAGCTCCTGCAGTGTTCAGAGAGTGAATACACACACACACACACACACACACACACACACACACACACACACACTACATACACATACATACACACTATATATATATCCTTTAAAAGCACAAGTGTCTTGCTTTTCCCAATCAATACATGGTGGAAATTCATCCAAATCATTGGTGTAGCTCTAATTTGGATATCTTAATGGCTACACAATATTTCATAGAGCTGCTGCACTGTAATTTATCCAGCCATTCCCTGGCAGAGGGGCAATGTTTGATTTATTGGTCACTTGTTCTTGAGAAGGAGAGCTGCTGAGAATTCTCTGATCTCCTTGCCAAAGTACACTGCCCCTGTTTTCTCACTACGCCCTCCCCTCTTGACATCCAGGTGCTAGCCGGAGCCTCCTGGTACTTGGAGTTCTGAGATCTCCCCTTGAGTCTAAGTCCGCATACTTTTCAATATTTCATCTTAATGGGATCTAAGGCTTTTGAAAATACAATATAGGCTTTCTGGTCCGTTTCCTCAGGAGATGACTTTCTACCTTAATGGCATCAGCCCCACTAATCCTGTCTGAAATCTAATCAACACATCAGACAAGGGAGAATTGTTTTAAGTGAAACGAAAGGGCTTTGTACAATAAGATGTGCCTCCTCTTGACCAAAAGCTGTGAAATGAGGCCTGATTATGTGCAAGGAACACTTTCCCAGGGGCTCCTTCCTTGCAGGGGTGGTGGTAACCTTTCAATGGAAGCCACT
Organism: Acomys russatus; assembly: GCF_903995435.1. NCBI lineage: Eukaryota > Metazoa > Chordata > Mammalia > Rodentia > Muridae > Acomys > Acomys russatus. Next base: position 20,769,500 of record NC_067137.1, read on the forward strand.
TTGCCTGGGGTCCTTTCCAGAACCAAAAGCTCTTTAGCAACACCAAGACAATGACAACTTCCAAGTTTCTTGTTGTTTAAAGTTGTTTCCCCCCCCCAATATAATATTTTTTATTGATTATTTGAAAAGTTCATACAATGCACTCCATTACACTGGCTTCCCATTTCTCCCAGGTCCACCCTCTCCCCTGCCAAAAAAAGATGAAAAACATATACCAAGTCTAATATGTGTTGCTCATATACTCACTGGAGCATGGCCAAATGCCCAGTGGTCAGTCCCTTGAAGATAATCAAGACCTTACCCACTCCTACCTCATCCCCCAGAAGTGTATTTGTTTAGTGCCAAGCAAAGCACAGAGACTGGGCAGATGGCTGGGTAGGTAAATCGTCTTTGCTGCTCCTGCTCAGGCCTGAGAGCCTGAGTTTTCGATGCCCAGGGCACCCCTCCAACCACCCCACCCCACCCCACCCCCACCATTAGAAGCCAGGTGTGGCTCTGTGCTTGTAATTCCACTGCTGCAGGGAGGTAGAGACTACAGGATCCCTGGGGCTCAGTAGCCAATTTAGGCAATCAGTAAGCTTCAGATTCAGCGAGAGACCCTGCCTCAAAACAACAGCAACAACAAAACAACAACAACAAAAAAAAAAAACAAAGAAAGCAGTCAGCTGGCCAAGGGAAACAGGGCAGAGTGCAATTGAGAAGATAGAGATAGAACCTCTGGGTGAGTGAGCAGCACTGTGGCCTCTGCGTCACTGTGCCTGGCTGGTTTTTGTTTTGTTTTGTTTTGTTTACTGTGGTGTAATATGTCATTGAATTAAAGTGCCCTTGCCAGTAGATCCAGTCTACTGATGAACACTGGGCCATTGCCAGTTTTCAGGTATGAGCAAGTATGAATTAGGTAGTTGTGCGCATCCCCGTGTACACCTTTGTAGACTGTTATGCTTCTTCTTTTCTGGAGCTTGTGACCCCCAGCAGTTTTATTGCTGGATGGTACAGGAGGCACTTAGCTCCAATGGTAGGCACTTCCTGGTGCATTTCCAAGTAGTCGTATTGACAGACACTCCCACTGCCAATTTTTGAGACTTCCAGTTTTTCTGCACCTTGCCAATACTTGGTTTTTTAGTTTCTTTTATGGTTCGGCATTTTGGTGGGTAGTGTGCTATACCATTGTACTATTTATTAATTTGTACTTCCTCTTGGTGTCATAGAATATTACTACCCATGCCTTACCCCCCCCCCCCCCTAGAGCCTAAAGACAGCTGGCATCAGAGCAGGGAGGCTTTGGCAGCTGTTGACTATCTCTGGGCAGTGCCCCTCCACTATCTCTGTTGAAAGCCTCAGAGGCAACCACTGTGGACTCCCCTGGACTGTGGCTTACTCACCGCGTCTGGCTTTTGGTTCCAGAGAAATGTGGGTTCCTGTCCTGGCTTACCGTTTATTAGCTGTGAAATTCTGGCCCGTTCACTTGTGGCTGTTAAGTCTGTATCAAATGACCTGGGCTGGGTGCCTGGTGTTTGGTTGGCAGCCCCAGTGGCCCTGTGCAGGTATATTTTAGATGCGGTTAACATTTATAATTGGTAGACGTGGGGAATTACTCTCTGGCTTCAGCCGATCACTGAAGGCCTTTAAGTTGAGCCAAAACAGAGGTTCCTGAAGAAGGGATTCTCTTCAAGGTTGTAACAGAATGGGCTGGTGAGATTGCTCAGTGGCTTAAGGCGCTTGCCACAGAGCCAGAGGACCTAAATTCAGGCCCTGGAACTTGTATGAAAGAGCTGATTCCTAAGAATTGCCCTCTGACCTTAGCATGTGCACCCACATACACAAATAAGCATAACAATGATTTGTTTGCGGTTTATTTGTTGTTGTTGTTGTTAGTTTGTGTTTTGGCTTTTCAAGACATGGTTTCTCTGTGTAGCCTTCACTGTCCCAGACTTGCTTTGTAGACCAGGCTGGCCTGGAACTCACAGAGCTCTGGCTGCCTCTGTCTCCCAGACTGCTGGGATTAAAGGCATGTACCACCATGCCCAGCAACAAATTTTTAAAGAAAAGAATGTAAAACATACAGGCCAGCTTTAGTCCCAGCCTCTGTCCCTTGGATCAGATTGAAGACCGCAACATCAACTCTCACCCAAATGTCCAGCCTCCTGGCCTGACTCACAGATTCTGGACCCGTCAGCCCCCAACACCACAGCAGCAGATTTGCTAGAATAAGTCTCTCTCCCACTGGATTTGTTTCTCTAGAGACCCAGAACAATACGTTACTTCACTTTCAAGCCTTGGTTTGTTCCTCTGTACACTAGGAGGCAACTAAAGCAACCTGGCCAAGTTGTGGAGAGGCCCAGACAGGGTTTCCTGAAAATCTCCCTTATCACACATCCTGGTTCTCCGTCCCCTTCTCTTGTTCTCTCCTCCCACGTAGAGTAAGTTCTGGAAATTTCCCTGGAAAGGTCAGAGTCCTCATAGCTTCAGAAAGAGAAGGGAAGAAAATTTAAAAAGAACTAATTGAGCAGGCAGATGCTGAGCCTTTGTGGGGGAGAGGCTATGGTCAGGCATAAGAAACAAGAGGAAGACGAACAAAGGACCAACAACACAGCGCACTGCACACCTCACTGTTGGCTCTGTTTCTTAATGATTAAACTTTATTATACAACCCAACTATCTTACACAAGAGGGAAGAAAGGTTAAAGGGAAACAAGAGTGAACCTTCTGGTATCCATTCCACGGGACGGGTCCCTAGGTGTCTCTGACCTGGGCGCTGGTCTGGCCTGTTCTTTCCCAATCCACGTGTGCTCAAGCTCCGTCCGAACCTGCTGCCTCCTCTTGTCCTCTCTGCCTGTCTGTCTCTCACATGCAAGGGCTGGTCTCCTTCTCTGATTAGAAACAAAATAATCCAGGTGGAGTCCCCATTCCTCTTCCTGAATTGCAGGCCCAAGATGGCTCCACCCAGTCTATCTCAAGTTTAATGTCAGGGAGTATCTGTGGTATGTCCAAGGGCAAAGCCCACCAAGACTGCTTTGACTTGTGACAAAGCTTACAATTCTTCCCATACATCCCCCTTTTCTTTAAAAAAAAAAATTAAGAACTATATACATATATACAGAATCATCAGGTATCAAATACATAACCAAGTCCTTTTATATTTCTTAACCTGGGAGAAAGTATTCCACTATCCTACCAAAGAGAGTCCTTTCCCTTAATGAGAAATTGCAATTATCAATCTATAAATGTGTTTTTAATCCTAAAACTAAAGCTTTTAGTAGCACTGTGGCTAGCTAGTCTTCAATCCCATCAGAGACCCAAGAAGGAAATTCTATCTAATAAAGGAAGTGCTGGCGGGCAACTTCCAAGTGTGGATAGGACAGAGAGAACAGACCGCTGCTTGGACAGTCACCAGATTGTCTCCATCAATGGGGCAATCAGTCTTCAGCCTTATCGGCCCAAAACATCCAACAAACTGCTTTTTGAAGCAGAAATTCCGACAGTCTGGTCTACCTAGTCTCTTCAAATCTGGACAGCCAACTTTCCAGCATCACTGTTGATCATAGCCTACAGTCAGCCTGTCATCAGCAGTAGAGATAAGAGCAGTTCCTCAGTCCAGTAACCATTCTGTCATCCTCATCTCTTGATGTCCTCATCTTCAATTATGTGTACTGAGATGCTGCCAGGAGCAGATGTCTCTCTCAGTCAGGAAAGCCCTCATCACTAAATGCCATATTCTGTGGATCTCTGAAGAGTTTGAAGACCAACTCTCTGTCTATTCTTACAGTTATCAATCTATTCTTTTGAAGACATATACAAGAAATTAAACAAACTTGCTCTATGACAAAGTAAGTTAGTATCTAGTAAGATTTATAGGTAACTAAATACTAACTTTTATCTATATATTAACAAGTATTTGGGATTATAGATGGGAGGTGGCTTGATAGAAGTTATTAGAAACAGATGACATGGAATTGAGGCAAGGATGCCATGCCTGCCCCACTATGGGAGGTAGTTTACCTGCCCCAGGTTAACTAAAGCTATCTTAAAATATAACAAGTGTTAGTGTCTTAATTGATTACTAGCCGGGCCTACTGATATTACTTGTAATTTTAAAACAATACCTCACACAGCACATCAACACTGCATACCATACACCTCACACTGCACAGCACACACTGCACACCTCACCCAGCACAGCGATACTGCATACCACACACCTCACAGCGCACAGCATACCACACACACCACAGACTGAACACTTCAAAATAGGTCTCAAGATGTTTTAATTCTCCTCGTCCAGAGATGGGTCTGTTTCCCGCCTTAAGTGGGGCTCAGACATAGTGCTCATTTCTCACAAACAAAACAGGGTGAAAATCAGTGCGATTTCCACATGAAGTCACAGAAAGGATTCGGCTTCTGCCTGAGACCCTTGACCTTAGAATTGTGTGACCCAGTCACACAGTAGGCTGCATGTTGGTATTCTGGGGTCCTTACAAGTTTGGGAGTGAATGAGCCTATAGATCAGTGTTTCTTAACCTGTGAGTCAAGACCCCTTGGGGCAGGGGGAGGGGGTCGCGAACACCTTAAGACCATCAAAAAACACAGATATACATTAGGATTCATCACAGTAGCAACATAACAGTTATGAAGTAGTAGTTATGAGGGTCACAGCATTGGGAAAGTTGAGAACCACTGCTGTAGATCTTTCTAGCTACCAGCCTTTGCCTCTCCCTCTAAGTTCTAGAACTAGTAGAGAGGGGACTACTCTTCCTGCCTGTGCCATGCTTTGAATTCCTGAGATGTGGAAACCACAGTTATTGTTCTATGCTCGTAAGCATGGAAGTGATTTGTTGTGCAGTGTTTGTAACCCCCTCCATTTTAGGGTTGTCCCACACACTGACGCTCAGGTGCGAGAAGGTAAGTGGCGAAATAATAGCTCTCATTCACGGAGACGCCACTAGAGAGAAAGCAAGTTGAGACTCATATCCTATGAACCCAAGGCCACTTGTTCATACCTAGCCAGGTCTTGAATGTTGGGGTCTACCTCTAACTGGGCAGCCATGGTTGCCATGGCTTCGGCTGAGGCCCATCTCAGTACCTCAGATCAGAGCTTCGTTTGTCACTCTGATTTCCTGCGAGCTAAATTCGAGTCTTCCCTTCTCAGCACACAGGCACTCCCAGGAGGCTGCAGCTCAAAGCCACAGTGAGGGTGACAAAGTCAGGCAGCATACTGTTTGCTGGATATCTGTGCCTTCCCTCTCCCCATGCTGCGATCCCAGCACTCAGCAGGCGAACACAACAGGGCTAGCTCTCTGGAGGTGCCTGGGTCCCCATGCACTGAGCGGATGAAGGGCCAAGCGAACTCCTTTATTCTACCACATATGGACACAGAAAGAAGGCAGCCATCTGCAAGCCAGTGGAAAGGCCTCCCCAGAACCCAGCCATGCCTGCTCCTAGTCTCAGACATCCTAGCCTCCAGAACTGTGGGCAGTGAGTCGGGTTGTTTACAAGCTACTCAAGTCTTCTTGTTCTGTGAGAGCAGCAGAAACAACCCCAGACGCCCTTGCGGCATGAGCTTGAAGACAACAGGTGGAGCAACCCCCGGCCTTGTTCTTGGGTCCCAAGCCAGAAAATATTCCCTAAGTACCTGCTGTGGGGGTATAAATCCAACACAGTCCCTGTGCTATCTACTCATTCTGTCACAGACTTGTATCAGTGTTAATTAAGGATGAACCACTCCAGAGTGACTTCTCTCTCTCAGCCCAGAGGCTGCTCTCTCTCTCTCTCTCTCTCTCTCTCTCTCTCTCTCTCTCTCTCTCTCTCTCTCTCCCTCTCTCTGTGTCTCTCTGTCTCTGTCTGTCTGTCTGTCTTTGTCTCTGTCTCTCTCCCTCTCTCTGTCTCTGTCCCTCTGTCTCTGTCTGTCTGTCTCTGTCTGTCTGTCTGTCTGTCTGTCTGTCTGTCTCTCTCTCTCTCTCTCTCTCTCTCTCTCTCTCTCTCTCTCTCTCTCTCTCTCTCTCTCGCTCTCTCTCTCTCTCGGGTGGGGCCTTGCAAATGTTCCCTCAGATGATGTCATGTCTCTTCTGGTACCAGTTAAGCTTTGTGCCACTTCTGAGGCACATCATCTTGCCCTTTCCAAACTTTGCCTGCTTCCCAGCTTAGGATCCCTGTCAATCATCCTCAGTCTGCCCTGTGGGCTTCCCAGATATTGAGTACCACAGTGACAGCAGGCAGCTGCTGGTAATGGCCTTGACCCATGCTGACCAGCTGACAGAGTTAACAAGGAATCTTAGAGGCTTCCTCAGGTCTCGTGACTCATGCGTGCTCTCCTCTTGGAACATCCAGGTCTTAATCACACTGTCCCCCAGAAATTGTAATTCTAGTTGCAGCCTCCAACTCTGCAATGTTCCTGGTGTTCCAGGAAGCTGGTGCATGCTGGGTCACCTCTCTTCTCTTTCAAGCCAGGATGAAAATGCAGCTTTGGCTCACATCTAGATACGACTTTAGCTCAAGAGGTATTAGGGACTGACTTTTGAGCCCCCAAATCCTTGACAGCACACACCACCGATTCTAATATCCACAAACCCCCAACATGGTAGAGATCTTGAATGGTATAAGGATTAATGAAATACAGCATTGTTGAACCTCACTTAGTTTAATGGCTGCATCATGTACTATGGCTGTACCCTAATTTGTTTAACTAATCCCCCATTGAGGACCATTAAGGTAATTATTATTGTTATTAGGCAGCAGCTGAACCTTGGAAGCACATTCTTAAATGGTTTGCCCTCTAAGGAAAATGAAGAAGCTGTTTCTTATCACGCTAGCCATGCCCCTTAGGGGTGACTGCACTTCATCCTGAGACTTGTAGGCTCTTTATGAGTTGTCAGATGCAGGAGTGGGGCCCTTAGGAATACAGGGGTGGAAAAAGGTTGACAGCAGAGTAAAAGGCAAGTGTCCAAAATGCCCACCTGTGACAACGTAGCTAAAACTTTGTATTTTTCTGTTATACTCAGTCATGGACAGGTGCCTTCCTAGACACACCTGTGGTCCTATTCTGACTCCTTTTAGGTGCTCAAGAGGTCAACTTTCTGTAAGGGAAGGGAACAGAGGGACTAGTGTCAATCTCCAAGGCTACAGCACTGCTCAGATCAAGACCCGTTCTTGGAAGCTGCTTACACATAATGTCCCCTGCTTTATATCTTGTGACACTGCTAAAGGTAGCCTCGTCTCTGAAAAAAAGAGGGAAAAACTAGCTTGAATGTGTCGTTCTTAAGGATAGCCTGGATTCTGTGGGAGGCCACAGAAAAACACTGGTGGAGGCCAAGTCAGTGTCAGCAATTAGTGCTTGCTGGGAGTCCGACACTCTGCTGAACGTTCCACAGGTCCCACCTCCTTTAATGGCACAAACGAGAAAGAGGTAGGTTCTGTCAGCCCCATTTTACAGGTGGCAAAGCAAAGGCACAGCAGGATTAGTCAGCCAGATCAAATAAAGGACAAGATGACTTAGGATCTGGACCCAAGGTGGTGTGAAAAATGGATTTTCTACCAGTCCTCTGTCTCCCAAGGCAACTTCAGCAGAAGTGGCCATAGCCGGGAGTCTTCAAGTGGAAAAGGAAAGAGATGAAGGCAGAGTCTTGCAATAGGCACAGGGACTAATTACTTCCACTTCTGAGAAGACACCATGACCAGGCCTTTGTGATGCTCAGGGGATGGTGGACCATTTGGAGGCTTCTGAGGACCCTACTTGCCCGGCAGCAAATCAAACAACAGGAGCTGGCCTTTTGTTTCCTGCAACCTGAAAAGACTCCACTGTTATCTCTTCAGGGGACCACTATAAGCTAAATGGTCACAGTGTAGGAGAAGGAGATTGGGTAAGTGAACCAGGAGCTCCAGGGCTTGGGTGTATTGTAAAGTAAAAGGCAAAAAATGTGGGCTGGACAAAATCGCCTACACTAGTCATGTATGCGTTGGCGACACTTCAAGTGACTCTTTCCTTCATTGGATTGCATGGCTTTGGTGGTTTTTCACATCTTCTATTTGTTTCATTGTCGCATTAGCTTTAGGAGCCACTCGGGACAGGTGCTGTTGTCTTCATCAGCTAAGGAAGCTGGGGCTTAGGGAAACGTGAATTGCCAGGGCCATGCTTGGGAGGATGGGGCTGGGATGGGCAGCAGAGCCAGAAACGGAGCCCTCCCCTAATTTGAAAGTACACTATGAGGGGCACCGGGTCCTTTCAGGTTGTGAGAAGTGAGTCTATACATCTTGTCCCAATTCCACATTCCAAGAGGCCACTCATTGGACAGCTTCTCATTGTATTTACACCATAGAAAGAGGCAAATACTGAAACTCTTCCTGCCGCTTAGACAAGGCTGAGTGTTCAGCACTGGCCTGCTCTTCATCGACAATGTACCAAGGACTGTTGAAAACACTGCAGTCTAACGAGGGTTGGCGTGTGTGAAATAATGAAGTCCTCCCAAACCTCCACTCTCCCTTCTGTGGCAGCAGAAATCATAAGAGCTGTGATTTTGTTTGCTAAGTACCAGTCACCGTGGTACCTATGTCAAGCAGTGTCTCATCACAGCCCTACATCACTGAAGGTCACAAAGTTAGAAAGTGATGACATAGTGTTCAAATCTAGATTTGTAGCAAGTTCTTGTTCACGGTGCCACTAACTTAGTTATTACTTCATAAGCAGAACATATTTTTCTTTTCTGTTCCATGGCACCCCGCCTTCTCTCATCTTGTAAACATATAATGGAATTATAACTAAAATCAATCAAGACAGCTAATTTCTAATACACAATGAATATTTTAAGGGGAATCTCAAATCTCATAAGACTCTATAATCTATTAGACCATTTTAGCAATTTATAACCATGGCCTACAGAGAATGTCAGAAATAATAATTCGGCCCCATTATTTCAACCATTGGAGATCTCTTGCATGATAATTGGCTCCTAACAGCCACAATCTAATTTAATTTATTGATGAATACTTCATACTTATATTTCATGGATATTCTTTTAATTATTAAATCACTACATCTTGGGAAGAAATATAATTTTGTTACAGGGCAAATGTCCTTCATGTCGACATCTCTAATGACATTTTAAAAGTGTATGAGAATAAGAAGATTATCTAGGTTTCAAAGATAAAATTTGTTACACTTTGCTAAAGAGTTTTTTTTAGGAAATACATACTTTACATGTAAAGCTATTTGAAGAGCTAAAGAAATTATCAAGGTGATTAAGGGAAGAAACCAAGCGCCCGCCTGTCTTTAACTTAGAATGTCTAGTATTACTATCCGCAGCCTGAGAGGGTCCTGGCCACAGTTAGACAGACAACCAAGGGAGGAGGGAACTGCCACTTAGGCATTACAGAGCTTAAGGCACAGTTCTCAGGCAAGGACCCTGCTTCAAATCCCAGGCCTGCCATTCTGTCTGTGTGGCCTTCAGTGAGCTCCTCCCACCCTAATTGCCAGTTCCCAGTTTGTTGTTCATTGGTTTGTTTATGGACAGAGTCTCCTTAGGCAACCCAAGCAGGGCTAGAACTTGCTAGGTAGTCTAGTCTGGCCTCAAGCCCGACATCCTATTGCCTCAGACCCCTGAGTATTGGGATGACAAACATGTGTCAGCAAGCCTGACTTAGTTTCCCATTTTAAAAGTGAGCTTAGGAAGCCAGAAAGATGGTGTAGCAGTCAGGAGAATGTACTGTTCTATGAGAGGATTGGGCAAGGCATGATCACTTCTAAACCGAGCTAGCGAATCCAGATCTCCCTTGACCTCTAAGGGCGCCCGTGCTCTTGTGCATATACCATACCCAGACCGTCCCCCCACATATAATTAAAGATATTTTTAAAAGGTAATATTAGTAATGCCTCCTAAATAAAAGTCATGGTAAAGAAAGAACTAATCATATAATTTTTGGGGGTGCAGAATGAAATTAAAATGTGGGGTCCCTTGCTTAAAATAATTAGAGCCTAGAATGGTGGCATATATCTATAATGTCAGCACTTAAAGGGTTGCTATGACAACTAGGGCTGTATAACAAGATCTGGTTTCAAACAACTACTATGTATCCCAAAACAAATAGGGGAAAGTGGAATTTCAAAACTGCAGTGTCTGAGTATGTCACTGGACATCCACAAGTCTGTGGAGGCTTCTGTGAGCACGGACACAGATGACACAGAACGCCACATAGAAACTCTACCCCACCTTATTTTAAACGGCATGGGAAAGGGATAAGCAGGTCAAGCTCAGAAAACAGGACTGTAGATCCCCAGGACTGAGCTCGCATGCTGAGTGGAGGAGGGGCAGAGGACATCGGCCACCGTGCCCCATATTCCCTTCTCGTCAGTTATGTCGACTTTAGGAAGAAGAATAGAGAACATGAGGATGTTGTTTCCTAGCACAGGTCTGAAACCATAAAGCTAATCTCATTGGGCTTTGCACTACATTGAATTAAAGTCTTAATTCTAATTTCACCAAATAGGGTTACCGAGGGAACAGGAAGCGAAGCTTGGTAACCAAGTTCCACTGGCCTATGGGAGGTGAGAGGGGACAGAAAATTGATTTTGTGCCTGCTGAGGAGCAGGTGAGGCTATTTTGATCTGTTGTAGGCAACGTCTGCTGCTTTCTAAGGAGGCAAAGGTGTTTCTGGCAGAGACTTTACATGGGGGGGGTGGGGCCGTTTCCTGGGGGGTGGGGCGGAGGCGGGGGCTGGGGGGCGGTGTACTTTTCATGATCGACTGTTGTCTCTGCTGTCTACTGTCTTATATACTTCAAGGAGGGACATCCTGACCAGACCAGGATCTGGAAAGAATGTGCCCTGTCTACTGTTCACCATGTGGCTCTCTGTAAGCTGGATGACTGTTTTTGGGTGTGGCTACACAGTACTTCTTTTCCGGCTAGAGACTGCCCAAATGGCAGGCCCTTGCCCCTGGAGGCTGGGCCTAGACCTGTAAATTGGTGGAGGCAGTGATGTCTCAGTCTGATGAGGGGCCCCAAAGCCTTAGTCATGAGGTGCTGGGGATGGTTCACAGGCGCCCACAGGAGACACAGCCATCACTGGCCAGGAGGCAGCCACAGGGGCTGTTCTCTCTGAGTGGAAGGGCTGGGATGCACAGAGGACGGCAGGGGGTGCGGGGGGTGGGTGGAGGGAGAGCGGGGTACAGGACGAGGCCTGTCACTGAGGCACTTATTCTTCAAGAGCATGTATCACTAATACTAGTTACTGAACTCCCTCTTCCAAGTGCTCCTCAGCATCCGGTGTGAGCATTTTGCAAACAGCTCTGGCTGCTGAAGACTTGTATTCAAGCCCACCCAGACTCTTCATAACCCACCAAGCAGGGCTCCACCATCTGAGCTCCCTGGAGACAGGGTGAGGAGTCTGGTTTGAACTGGTTTCTGCAGCAGGCTTAGTCCCCAGGCTACCATCAGCTCACCCACAAGGATCAGGAAACTAATGTCCTAGCCTGCTTCCTGTCTGGTCTAGCATTTCCTCTAGCCTCGCTGGTTTTGTCCTCTGCATCCATAACAATGAGTAGCATAGCCAGACCAGATAATGTTCCAATGGCTCCCCCTACTGCCCACATGCCATACTGCATGCAGTTACAAAAGGAAATATTCAATGAAGGGCTGATCCTTTAACAAACATCTCATGAAACAAATGACAGTTTTAAAAGGTTGTTATCTTTCACAGTGTCTTATCGGTCAGAACTTTGCTATGAGGACGGAGGCCTTCGGCGGGAAGTGATTCGGTTATGAAGGGCAGAGCTTTGTGAATGGAATTAGTGTCCTTAGAGGGGCTGAAGGTTAGAGAGATACTTGGCCCAGAAGCCTTTGCTGTGCAAACATGAAGACGCATTTCCTCTCACCTACATAAATACCAGTCAGGTGTGTCAGCTAGCCTGTAATTCCAGCACTCCTGGGGTGAGGCACAGGGTCTGCAGAGCAAGATAGCAAACTAGATTAGGCAAATGGGCGAGCTCTAGGTTCAAGTGAGAGATGATGCCTCACTATATAAGGTCCAGAGTTACTGGCAAAGATGCTCGATATCAACTTCACATCTATGCACACACGGGGGTGTCAGACACCAAAGAGGCCAAAGTTCCTCCCTCCCACCCTGTGGGGACACAGCAAGACAGCATCTATGAGAACACCACACCCAGAGGTGCCCTGACCTTCGACTTTTCAGCCTTCAGCACTTCAAGAAATCCCTTTGTTTCCAGCCCATCATTCTATGGTATATGTTGAATTTTTTCCCCTGAAGTGCATGGCACTAACAGTGTTTCAGCTAAAGATATTTTTGGAATATTTACACAGATCCAATCAGGTGAGCCATTCCTAATCCAAAATTTGGAAATACTCTAAAATTCAGAACTCGTTGGTCTGGAGTGAACTGGTTTTGGATGTTGTATTAGCTCACCAAATGATTATACTTTACAGACAACATTTGGGAACCACTACCACTGTCCTACCTGACACCAGAGATTATAAATGCTTCTGAGGGCTGAGATAAAAGTCAGTCAATTCTAGACACCTAGGAGAAATAGCAAGTATACAGTACACACATAAAAGAGGTAAGTCAAGTTTACCTGAGGGAAGGATGGGGAGATGAGGGATGAGTGGCCACAAGAGCTGCGGCTCCACAGACAAGCAGGAGCATTCCAGGCACAGGAAGAAGGAAGGGTGTGAGCAACCTAGCCAGAGGAGAACAGCCTGCAGCACAGCAGGCTGGTGACAGCGTGGCCTCTTCTGGGCCAGGCATGGACTGTGCATACTGTGAGATTGAAGCTGTGAAGGAGTCAACTCAGAGGCAGGCTCGAGTGTGGGAAGTGAAGGAAGGCCCGTGCCAGGAGGTAGCAGGACACACAGGTGTCCTCCAGACAGGCAGGAAGTGGGAGGAACTGTAGAGAGCACTTCCCTTCTCCAGGGAACTCACCCCTCTCACTCTCCCCTGTTATGGCTGGGATCTTAAAATTCCCTAGCAGCCAGATAATGAAGGTTTTATTGCCAGCCTGTGCTCTTCGTGAAAGGTGCAGCCTTGAAGTTAGGTTAAGTAAGGCCCTTAAGCATACTCCTGAAGGGGATACTAGCACCCCAGACCCCATTTCTTAGCTTCTTGGCCATAACTAGGTGAACAGCTTCCTTGGCCGCACATGGCCTCCACTATGAAGCTCTGGTTAACCACACTCAGAAAGCAATGGTCAAATGATGACCTGAGTATTGCAGGTCTAAGCTAAAATTGTTCTCAAGCTTTGTACATTGTGTATGTTGCCACTCTGACAGAAAGCTAACACTGGCTACCTTTGCACCTCTTCCTGTGGGAGTAAATGTTGATGCCCATTCCAAAGTGAAGAAGGAAAAGAACGGGCTCCCGAGTCAGACCAATTTGATTCAAAGCCAACACCATGCCTCCTCACAAGTGGTATAGTATTGAATGAACCAGCCACATTCTCTACAACAGAAATTGTCCCAAGCCCATAGGATTATCTTGATTAGGAAAAAAAAAAAAAAAGTCAGTGATTGCCTAGGTCTAGTCCCTGGTCCACCTATTCTCACATGTCACCCAGAGCCACAAAGTCACTCAGGACTGAGACCAGCAAAGCTTCAACAGATCTCACATATGTCAGAAGAGTGTGAGAAATGCTGATTAAAGGAACTCCTTCTTCATCCTTCTGGTTTTAAACAAGCCTACATTACTTTTGCAGTGTGTGTGTAGAGGGGGGACAATGAGTGCCTAGCTCTGGCCTATGCCCCAGTTCCTCTGTTTTGTTCACTGCATATCCGTAGGCGCTTGGGCAGTCGGGCTTTGAGACAAGTACATATAAAACTCAGCCTTAGGGTTGGAGGGATGGCTCTGCAGTTACGAGGGCTTGCTGCTTTTGCAGGGGACTTGAGTTTGGTTCCCAGCATGCCTGTAACTCTACTTTCAAGGTACCTCACACCATTTCTGGCCTCTGGGAGCTTCCCATACATGTGGCACACATACATGCATGTAAAAATAAAAAATAAATCATTTTTTAAAATGAGGTCCATACCAGCTGTGTATACATGCTTGACCTCTGTGGAGGGGACTTCTCTGCAGATCAGGGATTTGGGCACAAGTGCACTGGCTGCAGGGCCTGTAAGGTCACCAAGTATTCCTTGCAAACTGTTTGAAAGTTAGTGAGACTTGTTTAGTATACTGAACCTAAGCTCCTTGCTGCTGGCTCTCAAGAGTCCTCCACTCTGGGCTGGCAGAGATTAGTGCTTCTGCCATGTGACCTGAAAATGGTGATTGAGATCATCTTGTGGGAGGCAGACAGATGAAACTTGTTTTTGAGTGTGATTAATCTAATTTCAGAATCCTCTGCATATGGAACAATTTATTCTCACTGAATCTGGAAGCTCTTTTCTAACTCAGAAATCGCTGGAACAAACAACTGCTGGAAGAGACTCTCTTTCACTCTGCATCATGAACTCATGCCCCCTTCCCAGAATGGCTTTCGTTTCCTGCAGCCGATAGAGCTGTGTAACTAGCCTTCATAGCTGCTGGCAAGTACTCTGCCTGACAGGTGAAGGAGACATCAAATGCTGCTGCAAGAATAAGGGCCACGCTGCCAACTAGGGCTTTAAGCAGTTAAGTAGATCCCTGGACTTTGTTACAGGAATGCTCAGGCACACGCCTTTAATCCCAGCACTTGGGTAGCAGAGGCAGGTGGATCACTGTTTGAAGCTGGCTTGGTCTACGGTCTACAAAGTGAGTCCAGCACAGCCAAGGCTACACAGAGAAACCCTGTCTCAAAAAAGGGGGAGAAAAAAAAAGGAATGCACTTCATACTTTCATTCGTGGTTTTGGACTTTTTTTTTTTTTTTTTCTATTTTAAAACAGGAAAAAAGTGAAGTTTCAAAAGGTTAATTTTAGGGGCTGGAGAGATTCCTCAGCAGTTAAGAGCATTGGCAGCTCCTCCAGAGGTTCTGGGTTGGATTCACAGCATCCATGTGGCACCATGACATTTGTATGGCCTACATATTCAGGATATTCTACTTGAGAAAGGGCTTGTTTTCAGTTTGGCTTTGAAAAAGTTTAGAAGTTGACTTCCCAAAGGCATGAAGTCAATTAAGGGAAGACTTTAAGCTAGATGCCATTCTTTTCTGCTTAGTTGTTCTTTTATCCATCTTTTTTTTTTTTTTTTAAAGGATTTACTATGTATGCAACGTTCTGCCTGCATATAACACCTACAGGCCAGAAGAGGGCACCATTTTAAATGGTTGTGAGTCCCCATGTGGCTGCTGGGACTTGAACTCAGGACCTTCAGAAGAGTAGTCAGTGCTCTTCTGCTCTGAGCCATCTCTCCAGCCCCTTCTATCCATCTTAAGAGTCAGTAGCTTTCACCACGGAATGGCTGTCCTGAAATTTGCAATATAGTCCAAACTGGCCTTGAACTCAAGCGATCTAAGTGTCTCTGCTCCTGAGTGCTAGGATTAAAAGGTATGTAGCATCATGTTCATCTCATCGTAGGATGAAGGTCACATCATCTGTCTTTATTCTTATCCATTCCTCTGACCCTCTGGGAGCAAACATGCTTTGCCCTCATGGCAAAACAGAAAGCATAGGTTATGCTGAGTTTTAATACTTTGTATTAAT
This sequence comes from Acomys russatus, assembly GCF_903995435.1. Classification (NCBI taxonomy): domain Eukaryota; kingdom Metazoa; phylum Chordata; class Mammalia; order Rodentia; family Muridae; genus Acomys; species Acomys russatus. Next base: position 20,785,112 of record NC_067137.1, read on the forward strand.
TTCACTTCCTGCCACTGGAAAGAAAACACATGATGGAATCCAGTCAAGCTTCAAAGGGTCCGCCTGTTCCAGTGGGGAAGGCATGGTGGCAGGAATGGGCTGGCCTGTGGTGGAGAGAGCTGCAGCCTACTCTGTTCACATCCTAGCAGGTTAGGAAGCAGAGAATGGGGATAGAAGCAGGGCTTGAAAATGAGTAACCTTTAAGGCCTACTCCCAGTGGCCTACATCAGCCAACTATGCCCCGTATCCCCAAGGTTTCACAACCTCCCAAAAGAGGACCATCAGATGGGGGCAAAGGGTTCACAGGCCTAAGATGAACATTCATATCCAAACAATACTTTAATAAACAACGACTAGTGTACTAGCAGACATGCTTGAGATTCAGGCTGAAAAAAATACGCCATTTTTCAACTCTACCTTAGATGCCCACTCAGGATAAAGGATAAAGGATTCACATACGATAACAAGCTTCCTAGGTAGTCATGTAGCAGATGATCTTAAAGTTTGACTTAAAGTGATGTCTAGGATCACACACACTTTAACAAAGTCTCGGTGCATTATTTCTTGCCTTGCTATATAAACTTGAATTTGAGAAGCATATTTTAAAATAAAGGAGTCATACAAATGCTGGGTGAACGTGCTAGTTGTACAAACCTGATGGCCCAAGTTAAATTTGTAAAATCCATGTAAATAGCTGGAGGTGGCACTGCATTGTCAGAATTCCCAGCACTCCTACTACAAGACAGGAGAGTTGCAAAGGGGGCTGTGGGCCAGCTGGCCCAGAGCGCAGTGAGCTGGCAGCAGTAAGGGAGACCTATTTAAATAAAACATAGCAGAAGAACGGACACCTAAAAAGCTCTCCTCTGACCTTCACACAGGTGCTGCCCTTAGATACACACAATTTTTGTCAAAGCCATACAAATTGCAACTTTAGGTGCGATGTATATTTTGGTTTTTCTTACTGAGACGGAGTCTCACTCTATAGTCCAGGTTGGTTCAAACTCAAACCCTGCTGTCTCAGCCTCCCAAGCGCTGGAATTACAAGTGTGAGCCCCTGTATCAGTCCTGATTTCTATCCGTTCCCTATTTCTGTTATGGGAACCTTCGAATCAGTACTAAGGGAAAGTTTCAGCTTAGCCTCACTTTATTCTCAATTCACATTTCCTTAAGGCAGATGCTCTATATGCTCCTGGTGGGAAGTAGGTGTTAAATGGGCAAGGATTCAATGGGTATGTTTGAGCTTTGATCACAACTTTTGGGATCAAACCATGTTTCTTTTCTCCATCTGTAAGATTTCATTTTTGTGCAGTGTCCATTTTCATGTGTGTGTATGCCAAGGCACATGTGTAGAGGTCAAAGGACAAGCCTGCTTAAGACGGGCCTCTTTTGTTGCTTACTACTGTGCATGCCTTGTTAGCTGGCCTGCAGGCTTCTGAGGTTCTCCTGACTACCTCCCATCTTGCCACAGCAACTCCTCAGTGTGCCCTAGAGAGATGCCTGACTTCTCATGGGTTCTAGAGATTCAAAGTCAAGTCCTCATGCTTAGACAGCAAGACCTAAAAGAGTCATCTCCCTTGCTGATGTTTTCACATTTTATGAGTAGTTTAGCTGTTTTACCTCATCAAAAAATTATGTATTGGCTGAGGCCTATACTGAAAGTTAAACATGCCATAGAACTTATAAATGTAGGAAACAGATTTTTCCTTTCAGTCCCAAAGAAGCCCTTCCTAACATATTTTAACACAAAATACTCAATTTAGCATCTCTTTAAAAAAAAAAAAAAGTGGGCCTGAGGTGTTTAGGCATTTACTAGGAAGGAGGCCTGATAAGCTGGTTCAATTCCACCAATTCACATGATGGAAGGAGAACTTCCATGGGTTGTCCTCTGACCTTCACAGAACATACACACAAATACAACTAAAAATTTAAATAATTCTTGAAAACATGTTTAATGGCTGTCACCTAAACCAAGAATCCTAAAGTCTTCAAAGAGGAAAAGGTTATGCTTGTATACCTTCAAGTACTGATACCCAAATATATTTTATCGGTTAATTTCCCTGCCCCAAAACAAAATCACTTGTTTTGTTTAAACAAGTCTCATGCAGTAGGCCATACTGGCTGGAGCTGTCTGTACCCCAGGAAGGCCTCAAACTTGCAGCTCAGCCTCCAGAGTGCTAGTATTACAGATGTGAACTACTACACTCATATTTTATATGTGTGTGGGGAGTCCTGGAAACGTGCGCATGTGAGCACAGGAGCTTTCAGAGACCAGAGGTGCTGGATCTCCACTGGAGCTGAAGTTACAGACGGTTTGAGCAGCCTAATTTGGGTATAAGGAAACTGAGCTCAGGTCTTCTTTTCTGGTGCTAGGGATCACACTCAGGTCTTCCAGCATACTAAGTAAGCAATCTACCACTGAGCCACACTTAGCCCATCAAATCCAAGTTTTTAAAAGGAAGGTATCAAGTGCCTTGTTGAGTTAACCTAACAATGTGACATTTACTTTAAGTCTGTGATGTCAAATTTAGTGTTTTCAGGGATAAGGACTCAAGCAATATCTATTCCAAAGCATAGCAATAGTTGAATGTGGTAGTACACACCTAATCTCAGTAGATGGGAGACAAAACAGATCTCTGTGAGTTCGAGGCCAGCCTGCTATTAAATAGCAAGTAAGTTCCAGGTCAGCCAGGGCTACACAGCAGAAGTCACTATGTCCAAACAAAGAAAGATTATGGGTTTAGAGATTGAAAGTAACAAAGATGATCACTAAATAGTATCAGTGAAAAATAAATAGCAGTTCTGTACCAATGCAAGACAAAATATACTTTATTTTGACAGCAATGCACATGGTGCTGTAGGTGAGGCATGCGACTAGGAATCCGCACATCGTCACAGGCCAGTGTGGAAATCAGTGGTAACGAACACTAGTCTTAAGTCTTGAAGGTGTCATTCAAGTTGAAGACAAGAGTAGCATTCACTCACTGAAAATGCAACACTATACTATCCCTACTCGGACAACCATTAACTAACCAAGAGTGCAAAGCCAGGTATGAGAAGCTTTACTCTACTCAGAAATCACCTTTCATATCAATGACAAAGATTTCACTTATTCAATTCAGGCAAATTTCCTTCATAAGCAACCTAGAAATTGAGCATACAAACATGCATCTGTTCATTTGTATAACTAGAAGATTCCACTGTCCTGTATTTCACCAAAAGGAAGTATCAGTTTGTCCAGAAGTAGTTTGGATAAAAGCATATTCTAATACTTTGTAATGTTATAAATTTAGGGCAAAGTTGAGTCAAATCTGATCTCCTTCTAAAAGAGTTATCAGGTATAGTTCAAATGCAATAGCTGAACTTCTAAGGGAAGATGTGAAATGAGAGAGAGATCCAGTCCTCTGATGAAACTTTGACAAGCACTACAGACTTGTCAAAATCATTTTACAAATTTGGGGGAAGGCTGAAATATGTTGTGAAGCAGTTTTTATATAAGTTGCTTCATTTTCCCCTTTTTAGAACAGATGCCAGATTAACAGCAAGATGCACACTGATGTTTTGCTCAACTGTTTTCTAATGCAATCCTGTGGGCTTAAACAGTATGCTTTCATTTACACAAATACCTTACATAGCAATGTAGCCTAAGACTTTACCTACTAAGAAAATCACTCACCAAACCTCTGTTCTTTTATAAGGTATTTTTAAAAGTAACACAGGACCAAAACATCCAACTATCACTTTATTTATATTACTATGCTTAAGTTACATGGAAAAGACAACCAAGCAGTTCTGCCCCATCAACACCAAGTATGTGGTGACAAGTAACTAGGGATGGTGACATCTGTTGGGTCAAGACTGACAAGGAAGAATGGGTTCTGGTGCTACAGTTCCTCTCCAACAAGAATATGGCACACTGGCCAGCACAAGCCACGCTAACACTGAGCCTCCAGCGCTGGGCACAGATTCGGATCTCTTCTTGAAGCTAGCAAATTAAGTGAAATAACTGGGTTAAAAAGAAAATTTTAAACGAAGCTCTAATAAGTTTAAAAACCATGCTCTTGACATACTCTCCACTCAAAATGTATACAAAACACTCCTTTTCACTCTAAGGACCCCAATTTTTTCCCTCACATAGCCCACCATATAGCTGCAAACTTTTCTGCCTGAAGATGTAATCATAGGGAAAAAAATTAATGGCATCTGCATAATATTCTCTCTACAAACTGCTGTTGGATGGAAAATACAAAATTAAAAAAAGAAAAAGAAAGAAAGGTTCCGTCTTAAGATTCTCACAACCTCTTGTTCCGCAGTTCATGAATCCGACTCTGATGCTAAGGTGACAGTGTATGTAAGTAGATTTTTGTTTTCAGTGAAGGAGACCTGGGAAAAGATGGATTTATCCTTTTTCTTCAAGAGTTATCAGATGGTACATGCTCCTCAAAGCCTTCACTCTCTCGAACTAGTGCACGTTCCAGGATCACACGGCCTTCCTTATAACGCTGGCTGTCTTCAGTGGCAAACTCATAGATCCATCCCAGTTTGCTATTGCAGTTTTTGCAGCTCACATCTCGAACCATGTGGCGGCCAGTGAGCATAACTCGATCTTGAACTTCACTGTACTGCAAGTTAACTACCTAAAAACACACACACACACACACAAAAAAAAACCCTTGTAATGTCATGTAAGTTAGCTGACAATTGTGACAATAAGTAAATGTACGAGCAGTTAAGTATTACATAGCTGTGCATGCCTGCGATCCCAGTGCGGATAGGCAAAGGCAGGTAGGTGATCATGAATGAGAGGTAAGAGCAGCTGCACTATACATTGGGACCCTGCCTCAAACAACAAACCACCAAACAAGTTTATCGGACAGAAATTGCTACTTTAGTTATACTCATGATAGACACCTAGAGTTGGTTTTAGAGGCTGGGATAGCTAGGCCTGTGCCACCGGGCCTGTAATCCTAGTTATTTGGGAGGCAGAGGCAGGAAGAAAGGGGTTCAGGGCCAGCCTCACCCACATAGGCCAGGTTTAGGCCAGCCTGACACATCAGAAAAAAAGAATGCTGAGACATATAAATGTCTGGAAACTGCACTGTAGTGAGTATCTTATATGACAATTTGGTTAAAGAATTATTTAATTTTATATGGATGAGTGTTTTGCCTACATGTATACACATGTGTGTCTGGTGGCTATAGAGGTCAAAAGGCATTGGATCTCCTGGAACTAGCATTAGAGATGGTTGTACGCCACCCTGTGAATTCTAGGAACCGAACTTGGGTCCACTGCAAAAGCAACCGGTGCTTCTTAATTGTGGAACCATTTTTCCAGCCCGCAATCTTTATGCAGTACTTGACAAGCCCAAGTCTTGCCACTATTATGACAGTTCTGGTCGCAGTAAAGAAATAGGTCTGGAATTGAAGGCATGGGACATAAGTTTGGGTGCAACTATTAATTCACTCTGTAGTGATGAGTGTATATAAGATAGTCAAAGAACCTATTACAGTATCATCAGTGTTCCATTAAGTGCCATATTTGTTTCTGAAAAAAATTTTTATATATAATCAAAAAGGGTGAGAAAGAAAGGCTAAGCATATGGCAACCCATATAATATATTAGTTTTCTAGTAAATTTGAAGATAATGAATACAGGAATTGGATTCTAAAATCATCTGTGGAGAATTTCCAACCATTCACATAACCAACAATCCTTTATGCTTTACCTTCCTCTAAAATACCAACAGTAGGGGCTGGAGAGATGGCTCAGTGGTTGGGAGCACTGACTATTCTTCTGGAGGACCCGGGTTCAATTCCCAGCACCCGTATGGCAGCTTGTAACTGTAACTCCAAAATCTGACACCCACTTACATACAATGCACATAAAATAAAAATAAATTATTAAAAAAATAAATAAAAATAAAAGACCAAAAGTAAGCTGGGCAGTGGCAGTACACGCTTTTAATTCCAGTACTCAGGAGACAGAGGCAGGCAGATTGAAGCCAGCCTGGTCTACAAAGTGAGTCCAGGACAGCCAAGGCTACAGAGAAATCTTGTCTCGGAAAAAACAAAAACAAAACAAAACAAAACAAAAGACCAATAGTAAACAATTTTGGCTGTAATTCCAACTATTTAACTTTGACACTGTAACATGAAAACCAGAGACTATAAGTCAATGAATGAACAAGATTGAAAATTATTTACAGTTAATAGGTAGCTGGCTTACCATAGTGTTGACTCCTCCTCTGTAACATGTCAAAGAAAATACACTATTGATTCTCTGAGAGACGTTTCTTTACTCAGAACAGAGGAATATCTGCTAGTAAAAACTTTATCTGACCTTCTAAAATCAGTGACTTAAGCCTAGATCTGGCTGGGTGGTGCTGACGCAAGCCTTTAATCCCAGCGCTTTCAAGGCAGAGGCAGGCAGATCTCTGAATTTGAGGTCAGCCTGGTCTACAGAGTGAGTCCAGGACAGCTAGGGCTGCTGTCACGGAAACCCTGTCTTGAGAAAAAAAAAAGACTAGATCTATGTCTTAGCCTAAAAGACATGGAAATTCTACTGTGCTACTAGGCTCAGGGTGCACAACCATGTCAACCAATCTCAAAATAGGGCTAACATTTCAGGGCCAAGCAGAATAGATGCACATTTGCAAATCTGTAAATACTTTCCTTTTGGTAGACCCAAAGAAGGCAAATGATAACCAGGAAGCTGACTAGCAAACATGAATTATAGCAAGAGAAGCTAGCAGATTCACTTTCAACAAATAAGCTCCAATAGCTATCTCCAGGATCAATTAGTGGCATATAAAGGAGAGAAAATTGGGTATCTTGGCCTGTTTCCAAATTCTGTAAAATCACTAAAATTTTTACATTGAACATTTCCTGGAGAAACAGAGACCATTCTTAATTGCTATTTTAAGACAGAGACTCACACTACCTAGCTGAAGCTGGCCCAGCTGACCTAAAACTCTCCATGTCTCCCAGCCTGGTCTCCAATTTGTAGCCATCTTCCTGCCTTGCTTGGCTTTCCAAGCACTAGGATTATAAACAGAAGCCATCATATCTTGCCTCTTTTCTTCTAATAATTAAAAGATCTTATAAAAGTGAAATTTAGGCTTTAAAAATGTATATAAAATTATGTTCCAACAATGTACCCCTGAAATCCCTATCAGAGACAAGCTAACAGACACAAGTTTTATAGGTTTCAGCCCCCATTCTGATATTTTTTGGTACCTGTAAACTCTAAGGGAATAGTCTAGTGTTGCTGTCAAATACATCCACTGAAGACATGTACAAATGAAGTTTCTTTCCACCAACCTTGTTAAAAAGAAATGCTCTACCAGTGGCACCTGTGAACCGAGTAGAGATGAGCTCTGAGCGGTTGGTCAAGATCGTATCACAGTTTGCACAGGAAAACAGACGAGTACCGCCAATATGATCAAGGAAGATTCTGCCCATTTTGATAGCTGAACTTCTGAAAACCTAGAACAAACATAAAGGTAAGACACACATTATTAAAAGAAAAATTGGTAGCAGATATTGGGGGAGGTGTTACAGGTTATTTATATACTGAAATCTGTTTGGTTTTTTCTCCTAATACTTGCTGGGTGAAAAACCTGACTCTGAACAAAGGGATTCAAAATTTACACACTGAACAAATAAACAGGATACCTCCAAGTTGTTAAGAGCTATAAACACGCTTAGTCAAGACCAAGGAATTCACGTGCGTGCACACACACAGCACTGGCATAGATGGGGGCCAGAGAGCTGGCTCAGTGCTCTTAGAGCACTTACTGCTGATGCAGAGGACGTGGGGTTGATTTTGAGCACCCATATGAAGACTGTAACTCTAGTTCCAGGAGAGCCAATGCCCTCCAAAGGCACACACCTACATGGAGGCAAACACCCATACACAGAAGTGTGAAGTTAACATGGCACCAGTGTTAAGTCTATACTCTCAGCAGATGGTATGTAATTGGAGGAACGACTCCGATGTACGGGGCACAGGTGGGGTGATCAGATACGAGCAAATAAAAGTGCAACTTTAAAATAAGAAGGGCTGGGAATATAGTTCAACAGTGGAGCACTTGCCTAACATACTGGAAGCTTCAAGTTCTATTCTATCCCAGCACCACCACAAAACCACCATCGCCACCCCCACATACACCAAGAGGGGACCTGAGCAGATAGGTCTATGGCCGCTGGGGGTATTGACCACTGTATAGGGATAGCAGCACTGACTTCAGTAAGTCTGAGTCTAAAGTCTATGGAGCACTTATTTTAAAACCCAATTCTGGGAGGGTTTCACTTTCCACACACTTCACCAAAACAAGTTGACAGGTCAAAGGTTTGCAGCTGTTACAGAATAGCAGCTGGAATGCAGTTCTACAAAGTCCGAGACAAAGTCCTTACATTACCCTCTATTGCCTCTCCCAAAGGAAGAGGTCTTGGTGTAGACCTAGCTAGCATAAGGCAAGAGCAACCAGGGCAGAAAACAAGAAAATGTACTTTCCTGCTATTATGTGTAACTTAGCCTCAAGAAATTGTACTGATTCCATACATTACAGAAGCACTAAAATGCTCAACAAAGCTTTGAGAAGCTTTCTGAAGCCAGGAGAACCCATACTTCAGTGTTTTATAAGAGGCAACAGATTCAGCCCCTTAACTTCACTGCAACTGTTTCTTCTGAAGAACTTTTTACTATTATTAATTTATTCAGATTACAACTCAATTGTTATCCCATCACTTATACCCTCCCATTCCTCCCTCCCTCCTGCTTTCACCCTATTCTCCTACCCCACTATAGGCTATCAAGTCTCATCTTGGTAGCCTGCTTATTCTTTCTTGGAGTGCCATCAGGCCTCCTCACCAAGAGGTACTTTTAAACCTCTAGATATACCCAAGAGTACAGCAAAGGTCTTATTTTTAAGCGTTTCAAATGTTTACTAACATATTAAAACGGTGAGCAGACCTAATACAGCTACACACACAGAGAAACACTATGTAACAAAAATAATAATAACGCATTAACAAAATACCATCAAAGGCAGGAGTATCAGGTTCAAGATCGAGGCCTGCCTGAGAGAAAGGAAGTTTCAGGGCAGCCAAGGCTACATTAGAAGACTCTGTCTTCAAAGCCACAGTACGTAACCCTAACACCAGACTTAGGCTGTGGTAGTTAACTTTCTGATGACTTTCCTGGCACTGCTTGCTGCTTGCCTTTTACAGTCCTTAAGGACATTGCTTTTCAAGATACTACACACACATACCCAGAAGCTGTTAATTGCCTGTTAAGCTGAATCATCAGCTCAAAGATACAGCAGTGAACGAAACTGACACATTTTATTTGAACTATATGCAAGCTCTTACTGAAGTTTTACAAGGTGAGTTGATACTTAAGCTTTGGGGATGAGCCAGCACCCTAGGAAAACACCACAATTTTCAGGACAGCCAGGTGTATTTAGTGAGTTCCAAGCCAATCTAGACTCTAGGAAAAGACCCTTACTTAAAACATAACTAAAGTTTGGGGGAAGAGGGCTGGGATGCAGTTCAGTGGCAGAGTGCTCACCTAGTGTGTTGTAAGGCTAGGTTCGCTCGTTAGCACTGCAAATAAATTAAAAATAAATTCGAGGTGGCCAGAGAGACGCTCAGCAGTTAAAAGCACTTGGTGCTCCCAGCACCCACATCATAACTGACTGCAGATCCAGCTCCAAGGGCTCTGATGCCCTCTCCTGGTCTTCATGGTCACTTGTACACATTCAAGTCTTACAAAAATAAAGACTGGGGGCAGGAGAGGGGCAGGCCAGTAGTTAGGAGCTCTTGCAGATGACTCAAATTCAGCCCCCAGAGCCTGTAACTCCAGCTCCACCCCCCAAGAGACCTGACGTCCTCTTACGGGTTGCAAGGGTGCACATGCACACACAATGGAAAACCGGGCAGAAGGGCTTGCACTTTGCCTGTGTCTGGATCAGGTAACAGGGAATGCACTACTTATTTTCCCATAGCAACTGACTACTGCTAAGCAGTTTGTTGTTCTATCCCATCCCACTCCCCCACCCTACCACCACCATTTTGGTCTACACAATTACTTTATCTGTTTTTGTACCACTATTTCGACTTATGACTCAATATAAATATGGCATTCAACACATATGTGTACAATTGACTTATGTTTATAATGATATAGTGTTTAACAAAAAGGACTGATAGCAAGATTTCACAGTTCAGTCATTTAGCTTCAGCTGGAGCTTATGGGATTTGTATTAAAGGCAATATTCTTTCTAACTTTCAAATATCAGACAGGATTTATTTTAACTACAATGGAATAATAACTATTTCTAGATGCTACTATGGAAGATGCATGGTTACAAATGAACCTTATGCCTTCTACCTATATCATTCTATCTTTGACTCAGTATTACAGGAATAGCTGTGACCGACCATTTGGTGCTGAGGGTAAACAGACTTAATATGCCTTCTTCTTTGCTTCAAATTCATTCTATTTTTTACCTTACCCGAGTATTTTTACTGGCTTCAATTATATGATTCATTATCAACACTAAAAATATCTAAGAACTTAATGTTACATGATTCCTGATTGTGATTTCTATTTAACATAAACATGCATATTTTTAACTATAAAATGTAGTTTTTGTTTGCCAAAAGTTATACTGTCACCAAGTGATGGCATCTGGGGAGTAACTGGGTCATGAAGACAGACAGTCATTAAAGGATTGGGGACCTTACATAGGCTTCATAGAGCTGCCTTGCCCTTTCTATCAGGAAGACACATCTGGGGGGCGGGGCATCAATCACCCAGGAAACTGGCCTTTACTAACACCATTTCTGCTGGTGCTTTTTTCTTTGAACCATGACAAATAAATTCCTATTGTTTATAAACCACCCAGTCTACATCATCAGTTACAGTAGCCTGAAGAAAGCCCTGAGGAGCTATTACAAGGCTAAGAGTTATCACATTTGTCTGGACCTGGACAGTGTGAACACTGCCCTAACCCCAAATATGTCCAGTGGAGGGGGCACTGCACTTAGTACCTATTATTTAACTATGGCAATTTTTAAAGTAGATATATATTACCCTACTTTTATAGGTGCAAAAATAAAGACCACATAACTTCCCACAAGTAGCCAAGCCAAGCTCTAAACTAAATCTTACTCCAGTTCTCGCTTCCCTCATACAGAATGGTTGCTAGAGTCTCTCTCCCTCAGGATGAGCACCAATTCCCCTCCTCTGGTATTCCCTAACTCAGTGGCAATCTAGTCACATACTCCCTAAAATTAGAAAACAGCTGCAAATATAACAATACAACTTCAGACAGTTTAGGAAACCTTTTCTCTTACCCTTTCATCACATATTAATTCAAACACTGACCCCATCTAAGACTGTTAGCAGTCACAGTGTTTTACTAACCCTGGCAGACATTCTCGGATAATGCTATACCTGTGTTGGACTGGCACTACAAAATACAGAGAAATACAATTCAGCCACTCTATGAAACTGCTATGTAGTCCAGGTTGACTTTAACTTGCAATATTCCTCCAGCTTCAGACTCCCAAGTAATTGGAATATAAGCCTATGGCATCATAGCTACCTAGAGCTGATTCTTACAAAAACACAAAGCACCTTAGAGGCTGAGGAAGAAATAGTTGGAATTTATTATCAGCTTGAAAAGGTCAGTGAAACTGTGTCTCAAAATAAAATTTAAAAATTGAAAGCAAAGGGGCAGAACTTGAAAAACAGCTAAGGATGTGGCTCAGTGAAAGGGCACTATGCACAGCACATGAAGCCAGGCTCCATCTCCAATAGTGATGGTGGGAGGTTAACACTAAAATTGTATTGGGCTGTTTGGCTCCATGGCAGAGTACTTGCTAGCATGTGAGAGGCCTGGCTTCCATCTTTAGCATCTCTCCAGAATACAAAAAGAAAACAAAATCCCAAACAGCATATTTACTTGATACACACCTATTGTTAAACACCCCTACGACCCCTATGAAATTGTACCATCCTCATTACAAACTGGCTTTGCCTCTTAAATTCTCACAAATTAGTCTGCAGTTAGTCCCTTCTCCTCCTAGTTTCTAATACCACTACCCAGCTTTCTGGGATTATCTTTTACACCTAAAGCATTTCCCACAGCTAATTGCTATAGTTGAGTTAGCAGAATCTCCAGTCTCTTCAGCTGTCACAGTTGGCCAACATCCTTGTCAATTCTGAAGCATCTTACTGTTACCCACTGCAAAAAGTTTCTTAGTTTACCTGCAATTGCCTGAAGTAGTGAGGGACCAGATGAAAATGCAGTGAGGTGCACAGACAACTCAGCCATTTTACTGATTATTTTCAATTTCTTCTCCCACTGAAGAGCATCCTTACCCACCTAGAATTTCTTACTTCTACCTGTGCAGCAAGATTCTAGTGAAGTAATTACATCTTAGGATGTCCATGCTTAATTTCTTTTTAATTACACAATTTGTAAATTAAGTTTTTAAAAAAGGACATTATTCTCTTTCATGAACTCATGAGAAAATGTACCTAGGATTGAATGATTTCAAAAATTGGACATGGTGGGTTTGAATAAATCCCTAGTTTCTAGGCCACAAACAATCATCTAAAAAGCCTATTTAGCTATTTTATATATACAGGAGCAAATGCAGCGTGATATCTCATCGTTGGTCTGACTCAGCAGTTAAAAGCATTGGCCACTGTTCCAGGAAACCCGGGTTTGATTCCCATCACCCACATACAGGATCAAACATCTGTAATGCCAGTTCCAGGATATCTAATGCCTTCTGGCCTCTACCTGTACCAGACACACACAACTGATGCACCGACTGTAGGCAAACAGCCGCAACCCAAACCAACAAAACAGGGGCCAGCAAATCAAGGGCAGCAGCTTACCTGACTTAACTGCTCACATACTAAAAATAAAATTATTCTTTTAAAAGGTTAAAAAAGCAAACATCACGTGGTGACATATGCCTTTAATCCCAGCACTTGGGAGGCAGAGGCAGGTCGATTGCAGTTGAGTTTGAGGCCAGCCTGGTCTACCAAGTGAGTCCAGGACAGCCAAGGCTACACAGAGAAACCGTGTCTTGGAAAAACAAACAAAACAAAACAAAGAGAACACAAACATTTTAGTGGTGATAGTTTCTTTGTAATACAGCCACAGTCCTTCATTTATTCTTAATTGCTGACTAGCTACTGGCAGAGTCTAAGTGGTTACTAATTGGCAGCTTGCAAAATTCAGAACATTCACCATCTCAGTCCATACTAGGAAAGTTCACACTGAGGAGGAGGGGAGAGGAACCCTTCACTTATAAAGAACTTTCTCAGAAAAAACAGAACCATGGTCAGCAGTCAGGTGCAAGGATCACTAGGAATAGCTGACAAATTACTGGAATTCCATTCCCATTTTCTTTGTGGAGTTTCTGGTTAAAATCATTGGTGTTTTGAGTTGGGCAGTGGCTCAGGCCTGTAATCCCAGCAATCAGAAAACCCAGCAAGGAGTAATGAAAAGTTTAGAGCCAGCAAGTGTGAGTCTCAGTCACAAAACTCCTTAGCTTTCTGTACCCAGTTGAGTATACTGAAGATGATCATTCAAATCAATAATATATACTGAGCTGCTAAGTCCTCTCTTTACCCCCAGGGACTTATATAATATGTCCTAGATCACTTAAACTCTTAAAGCAGGTGCTTTTTTTAAATTTCAGCTCTCCCTCCCTCAAAAATCTTTGTAAAGTCTGACAAATTACCCTGTTTCCTATGTAAAATGGCAACAGCAATACCTTTGGATGAGAATTAAATGGAAATATTATGTCCTGAGAACAGTGCCCTATATAGTGATTGTTAAAGGTCATAAAAGTAGACTACACATCTCATTCCATCTGTCCCACCAGATGAGGAAGCAGGGTTCAGATTGGATATGAAACAGTAGCAATTAACCAGATTCACCTCCTGTTAATTACAGCCATGTTAAGTATCCAGTTAATAGAAATTATAAACAGGACAAAAGCTAGAAACCTAGGATTTTAAATTCTTAGTGTCTCAACTGTAGGTCTTAAAATAGGTCTCTGCCCTCCCTATAATTAATATTCCACTTTGGTCTCAATCCTGGCAAATGAATTTAGCCTAAGGAGGCACTACTTCCTAGCTCTAAAAATACCAGGGAGAAGAGCCATCTATTTGCATCTGCACAGGATTTCCAGGTGAAAATGCCCATTATAATTCCTAGTTAAGGAATTATACCTTTGGGGTATTTCCATAGACAACCATTAGAGTGTCCCCTCCAATACTGGACAGAGCAGAGGGGGTTTTCATTGCACCAGACGGGGGAAGACAAACACTGTGTACAAAGAGCCTGGTACACAAGGTTCTAGTATAGGAAGGGTAACAAAGTCTGCCCCTGCCAGAAGTAGTTTTGAGTCTGCTAAAATGAATTCATGTAGAAATATGGCTGTATATATGGTTTTCAGTCTCTTCTCTCTAAAACAAAGGAAAGAACAAAAGCCATAAAACATGTAATAGCTGGGATATTTATTATTATAGTAATACACATTTGATGCATTGCAATTTCATTAGCTATTTTCATAGCAATTTGTAACAATATTCTACTTAAAAGTTACATGGGGGAAACAACAATTAAATCTATAAAATCTGTTTTCCTTCCTGTGAAACTAGAAATCAAACCAAGTACCTATGCATCTAGGTAAACACACTACCACCATGCTACATGCGCAGTCCAGTGTTCTTTACTTTTACAAAATGGTCAGCAGGAGCCAAGTTTCAGTGACACCAGAAAGCCATGTTATCCTCTTACAGTACGTATCAGGTCACTCTGCCGGGTCAAATGATGTCCTACTTGTAGGCCGGTAATTTAAATGTATGTGTATGGGTCTTCTAAGACAATTTTGTTTTGTTAAACAACATCCATGCTGACTGGATTTCTAGAATACTGCTTAGTCATCATTAGAAAATAAGACCAGTCACAGAACTCAGCAGCTAATCATGAGTCAGCAAATAATCTGAGTTGGTCATCTCCCCAGAAACTTCTTGGCAAGAGAAACATGATCCTCCTGTTTGTTGTGATACAATACCAAAAGCTTCTTGCTGAGAAGCTACAGGTTAGTTTGTGTGATTTCCAGCGTGAAGTGCCAAAGAGCAAATTCATGTCTAGCTAACAGTTCCAAAATTACAAACTTGTTACCACAGAGCACTACAAGGGAAACAGTATTAATTTACATATTTACATGACTCTCAAGGCACTGTAAAACAAAACAGTCTACATACGAACAAATTTAGGACTATCTTCACATCTTATGAATATTTATTTAGCACTAGTTTCATGCCCCCATTTTTTTCAGCTTAGTATCAAGTTTAATTTTTTTCACAGGGTTTGGGGCCTTATTTCCTTATTAAATAATTGTATGGGGGCACATGGAGGTCAGGACAGTTTTGTCGAATAAGTTCTTTCACCCATGTGGATCCCTGGGTTAAAATTCAGGTTGTCAGATTTTTATCAAGCACCTTTACTTGCAGGGCCTTCTCCCCACAACCACCCCACCAGCGCCCTGCCCTTCCCCCTGTGTGCCTGCCCACCCAGCCTTTCTCTGTGTAATATAGCCCTGGCTCTTCCTGGAACTCTCCTTGTAGACCAGGCTGGCCTGCCTGCCTCTGCCTCCCCAGACTGTTGGGATCAAGGGCTGGCACCACCTGCCTGGCTAAGGTGCTCTCTTTTTACTTTGTATTGCCTCTTATCTCTTTAGTGGACAGAGAAGGCAAATCAGTCTAGAAAAAGTTTCAGTAATGTTCTTTTAGAAGAAGACAACTATGTTCAAAAAAGTTACTGTTAAAATCCAAGTTGGTTTCCCTGTATAAATGAACATATTTCATTGTGTGCCTTTCCTAGAGATAAGGTTGCTACTCCTAAACTAAGGGGGAAAACTCTGTACTGAACAGCACGCCAGATGAGAGTATATAAGAGGAACATTTAATCCCGGCACCAAGAACAATGAGGCAGGACTGCCAGGAGTTCAAGGGCAGCCTGGTCTATAGTGTGTCAGACTACTGAAGCCAGGCGTGGTGGCAGAGGCAGGCAGATTTTTGTAAGTTCGAGGCCAGCCTTAGTCCAGGCCAGCCAGGGCTTCACAGAGAAACCTTGCCTCTTAAAAAAAAAAAAAAAAAAAACAAGAGTCTACTGAAAAACAAGTGCATTAGTTCCTTCTAAAGAGTACAAAACACCTTGTGCTTCACTAGCACGCCAAGCTGTGTGTGCAACACACACACATCCACAGATGTAGGTCTGCTAAACTGCACATGCTCGTCTCCTGCTATCTGCAAGGGCTCTTTTCCCTACGCCTATCTGGCTGACGGCAACCCATAGGCTTTTCATGTTCTAGGCCCAACATCAGTTCTCTTCAGAATACTTCCAACTTCCTCCTCCAACCCCATCTTTGAACTTCTGTAATACTTATTTTCATAACTTACCAATATTTAGCATTGCACTGTTTCTCAATATCATTGGTCTGTACCTTTTACTAAATTTGGGAGCTTCCAGAGAGAAGAACTCGCCTTTTCTGGAATCTCACTCTTATATAATACACTCTAGGTAAAATTTGTGATTAATTCCTAGTAAAAGAACTCATCATGGCAGTTCACAGCTGGCAGAGATATGCACCCTAGAAACACTGAAAGATTTCAGCTTCCTCTATACTGGAATGCAGCTGCAACCCTGCCTATGTGGCTATGCAAAACTGTCTGATAACTTTCCTATTATGCCTGTTACTTCACCAGCAAGTTCACTTATTTTTCCAAAAGCAAGGTAAGCTTGAGGTCACTTTCAGATTTTCCATCTGTCAAAGGATACCTGATTTAAAAAAAAAAAAAAATCCTCAGATTTCCACCAGGGCTCTGTAAACAGAAAAACAAAGTTTAAAAAAATAAATGAGCTGTACACCTTCCCTTACTGTCACTCCGAGGGAGATTAGCGACAGTGTCAGGATTAAAAAGACCTTTGTGCTACTGCGGCTTTCCCACTCCCGCTGAGATACTCGGTCGTTCTACCTACCGGGACGGCGGCGCGTGGAATAAAGGGGTGTGCGGGGCGTAAGCCTGCCTCTGCCAGCAAGGAGCCTGGGGTGGGCTCACCAAGCAGCTGCCAGGTCCCGGCCAGGCCGACCGCCCGCAGCCGGCCCAGCTGATCGCGCCCACGTGACCCCCGCCAGCCAATCGCCGGGCGCAAGGCGGGGAGCGCGGCGGCGGCGGGGCCTCCACGGCACAACAAACACAGGCGGAACAGCTGGGCGGGCGCGGGCTCCCCAGCAGTGTCCCCACGCCCAGGGTCCGAAGGGACCGGAGGGCAGTGTGGTAGGGAGCTGGCATCGAGGCGAGCATGGCCCACAGCCCAGGGACCTGGGTTCGAATCCGGCCTCCGCGGCGGGCGGGCAGGTGCGAGCGCGGCCCTGGAGCGCGGGCCCGCGGGCCGACCCGGAGTGGAGCCCGGGCGCGCCCCCGACGCTGCGGCGGGGAGACGGCTGCCGTGGGGGCGGGGCGGCCTAGGAAGTAAGGGGTGTCGCTTTGGGCGAGCTGTCGGGGGACCGGCGGCCGCGGCTCCGGTCACCGAGAGCGGCGGGGAGGCGGGTCGGGGGCTGAGGGTCGCCAAGGGGTCGCGGCTGTTGCGGGCTTGCGCGGTGGCGGGGCGGGGAGGCCGACGGCGGCTACGGCCTCAACAAAGAGCGACGGCCCGGCCCCGCCGCCCTACGGTTCTGAGAGGCCCGGGTGGCCCCGCCGGGACCCGGGACCGGCCCGGAGAGGGAAGAGTCACTTCCTGCGGGCCCCCCCCCCCCGCCCCGGGCCGCTGCCCGAGGGCTCCGAGCCCCCGCCGACTCCGAGCCCGGCGCCAGCCGCCGTACTCACCTGCGCGCTGAGGGTTCGGCGCTGCCAGCAGCTCGTCGCTCTTCAGCTGGGTCGAAGCCCCTCGGCCTCCAAGTCTTCTGGTTTAGCCAGGCCTTGGCCCCGCCTCTCCCCGGTCGGGCCTCAGCGTCAATCACCCGGCGTGGCCCCGCCCTCCCTCCAGGCGGCTCTCCCGGTTGGCCCGTAGCACCCTTCATTTCTAGGCCCCGCCCCTCTCCCTGGCACTCTGCCCCTTCCGCCGAGCCCCGCCCCTCCTCTGGCTCACCCTCCCCCGCCCCCTCTTGCTCCCCAACACTCCGCCGCCCACCCCGCCCCGGAGCTCTGGAGGGTGGGCGGGCTCATCGTTCCTCGTCCCACCCCTAAGTCGACACTGCGCATCCTTCCAGCCAATCAAGGAGCCTAACTCTGCCTCTTCGGCCGAGGTGGCCAATGTGCTGAGACTTAGGGCCCGCCCACCCCTCCCCAGCTGAGCGCACACAACACAGCGTCCACGTGAGTCAGCTTCTTAAAGGCGACGCCTCAGCCTTCATAATTGCCGCAGCTGGGACTCCTTGCCTGTCATCAGCGTCGCCAGGTGGCGGCTTGAGGCCTTAGCTTCCTGATATCCAAGGAAGCCCTGAAGAAGCCAAAACACCAGGCTGTTTTCTAGGCAAAGCAAGTATTTAGGTTAAAGTGCACTCTAGGTTGAAATGCCCGGTTTATCGTTTCTTCAGGCCACTTCCTCTTGGTTTACAGTTTCCTTTTACTAACAAATCCCTGCTCCTTGATTCTCAGGATATGGGAATCCATGGAAAACAAGGGATTTTTTGCTACGTGCACAATTTTATTTACAGCTTTATGCGTTTTTCTCTTAACCGTGGTGGGTCGTTATGTGGAAATTATCTGTCAGGTGCATCTCGAGACTTGTCGAACGGGACAGCTGTTCCCTTAGCCCTCACCAGTGTTTAAGTTGGGAGATTCTTGCCATTCCTTTGGCTTTCCCAGGTAATTAAATTCCTGTTGACTATAAAGATAACAGAAATAGAGCTGGGCAGTGGTGGCACACGCCTTTAATCCCAGCGCTTGGGAGGCAGAGGCAGGCGGATCTCTGTGAGCCTGGAAAACAAGTCCAGGACAGCTAGGCTACACACAGAGAAACCCTGTCTCTCAAAACAAAACAAAAGCCACAAAAATATCTCAAAAAGTAATTTTATATATAAAAATTATAACACATAAATACATATGAATATATTATATATAAATGTATACACACAAATACTAACATTTGGAGTTAGTTTGCAACATGGAAAATGTGCCCTGAAAAGGCCCTAGTACTTAACTCCTTAACTCTAAATCCTTAAGTGTTTTCATTCATTTATAAAAGGATACTCTGCCCTGGGTGTGTAGAACATGCCTTTAATCCTGGTTCCTGGGAGGCAGAGGCAGGGAGAAACATCTGTGAATTCTAAGCCAGCCTAGAGTATAGAGTGAGTTCCAGGATAGCCAAGGCTATATAATGTCTAAAAAACCAAAAGTTACTTTAAACATAAAAAATAAGACTACCTTTGGATAAATGAGAATTTTTCTAGAGGAAAAAGAAAACAAAGTATTTGGGGGTTCTCATTATTTATTTATTTATTTATTTATTTATTTATCTATCTTTCACATTGTTGGGTTTGGAATGGAAACCAAGAAAACTAACTTCTGATGCAGAGGCTTAAAATGAAAGCTTTATTTTCTGAGCTCAGGGAGGCGTGACCAGTTCGGGATCTGAACCCCGTCCTTGAGGGGAAGTTGTATTGCCTATTTAAATGTGAAAAACCGCAATTAGCTTATGGGGGCAGGGCGGGGCGGGTGGCTCATAGTGGGACAGGGTGGTCAGCTCTGACTCAAGTTATTTTGCCAACAAAAAGTTCTAGCTAAGCTTGAAAGTGTGCGTGGCAGTTGGGGGCAGCTGGTCTTTTGGTTGGGAATTTTTTTTGCTGATTAGTAAGGCCATAGGGCATGATGATCATAAACATAGTTTATGGTCAACCTGACCTTGAATAGAGATTCTTTTACACTAGCAATGAGCTGAGGTGATGGGGCTGGTGGGCCTGAAATAAAAATAATTCTGCTACCGAAAAGGAGCAGGCCTCAACAACGCGGAGCTGTTACATTTAGAGCCGTGCCTATTGGGGCATGCCTGTAGTCATAGCGCCCTGGCAGCTGAGGCAAGAGGCTCAGGAACTGTGCTACAGAGAAACTGTCTTAAATCAAGGTGCGTATTTATTACAGGAAAGTGCGCTGCCTCCTTTTCCCCTCAGTGTTCGGAAACAAGTCCAGGGCCTTCCTTACACATGCTAGGCAAGTCCTCTGCCCTGGCTTACATCACCCTCCCTCTTTTCCAGCCTCCTGCTGCTGCTTCTGAGTAGGAGGATTTGACCTGCACCACCACCCTTAGTGTGCTGTCTCATTTCCCAGGAGACCTCTGTCCTCTGCCGACAATTTCAAAATGGATATGGGTGGGAGCATATCATTCTTCTTCAACTTGATTTAGTTTTTTAATTTTAGCGGCCATGATCAATCTTTTTTAATTGTATTATTTATGTGGATGTGTCTTCACTTACACATGTTGGTCTGGGTGCTGGAGGAGGCTGGAGGGAGGGTGTCCGGTCCTCTGCAGCTGGAGCTACAGGCAGTTGTAAGCCATGTAACATGGGTGCCAGTAATCTTGGAACTCATGTCCTTTGCATGAGCACCAAGTGTCCTTCACTATTGAGCCATCTCTCCGTCCCTGATCATGCTTTAATGTCAAGTGTATTTTTTTATTCACAATAGGCCTTTGTCTCTATAATTTTCAATAGCATGCCTTCAACATCTTTATTGAGTTTTTCCTACTAATGGACATGCAGGTTATCATTGATAAAATAGCAAGTGCTTCTGAATATAATAATTTGGAAAAAATTATACTGACTAAGCCACAGGAAAGAACAACTTTAAGAACTAGGTAAATGGGGTGGGGGCTGGAGAGATGGCTCAGTAGTTAAGAGCCCTGTCTGCTCTTCTAGAGGTCCTGAGTTCAGTTCCCAGCACCCACATGGTAGCTCTATACTGGGGTGCTATAATGGGATCTTCTGGCTGCCGGTGTACATGCAGATAGGGCACTCAGACACTAAATAAAAAGGCCTGGTGCCGAGGTACACACCTGTAATCCCAGAACTCAGAGTTCAAGGCCAGCCCTGGTCTACAAATGACCATAAGGTACTTGGGAATTCTAATTAGGGGTGAGAAATGATGAGTCTAAAATAAATGTTATTTAATTCTAAATAATATACAATTAAATATAGTGTAACAAAGTAGAATGAAAGGGGAAGGGCAAGAGGACCGAAGTATATACTATGGAATTTGGCTATAGTAGCTTAGAAAAAAATTGATATTTATTTGAACTTTTATTAGTAGTGTTTTTAAAGACAGGTTTCCTGTAGCCCAGGCTATCCTTAAAGTTAGCGAATGACCTTTAACTCCTGATCCTCTTGCCACTACCTCCCAAATGCCGAGACTACAGATACATGATATCATACCAAGATTTTGTTGAAATTTTATAACAGTAAAATTCTTCCACCAAAAGCATGGCATAAGCCGGGCGTGGTGGCGCACGCCTTTAATCCCAGCACTCGGGAGGCAGAGGCAGGCGAATCGCTGTGAGTTCGAGGCCAGCCTGGTCTACAAAGTGAGTCCGGGATGGCCAAGCCTACACAGAGAGACCCTGTCTCAAAAAACCAAAAATAAAAAATAAAAAGAGGTTTATTTATTAAAAAAAAAAAAAAAAAAAAAAGCATGGCATATATCTCAATTTATTCAAATATTTAGACAGAGTCTCATGTAGCCCAGGTTGGCCTAGCTATGTAACTGAAGTTAGCTTTCAATTCCAGGTCCTCCTGTTTCTACTTTTCAATTCCTGAGAGATTTCATTTGTGTGACATTATGCCCTGCTTTCACCTTTGAGTTTTATGCTTTTTAGGGAAAATTGTGGCACATGTTGTGACAGTCTTTCAAGTAGATATTTAGAAGCAGAACTCTGAGCAGCCCAGAATGAGATGTTCAGTGGTGGCACACACCTTTAATCCCAGTGCTAGGGGGGCAGGGAGAGGCAGGCGGATCTTTGAGTTCAAGGCCAGCCTGGTCTGCAGATTGAGTTCCAGGACAGCCAGGGCTACACAAAGAAACCCTGACTGGAAAAAAATATTTTTAAATGAGACCATTAGGGTGGAGTATGATCGAGTTTGATTGAAGCCCTTATAAGAAGGGTTTGAAACTCCTTTCTGTACATGGGTGGACCCAGGAGAGGGCATCTGTCTGACAGCCTGGACCCAGGAGAGGGCACCTGTCTGTCAGTCTGGACCCAGGAGAGGGCATCTGTCTGTCAGCCTGGACCCAGGAGAGGGCATCTGTCTGTCAGCCTGGACCCGGGAGAGGGCATCTGTCTCTGTCTGTCAGCCTGGACCCAGGAGAGGGCATCTGTCTGTCAGCCTGGACCCAGGAGAGGGCATCTGTCTGTCAGCCTGGATACAGGATAGGGCATCTGTCTGTCAGCCTGGACACAGGAGAGGGCATCTGTCTGTCAGCCTGGACCCAGGAGAGGGCATCTGTCTGTCAGCCTGGACCCAGGAGAGGGCATCTGTCTATCAGCCTGGACCCAGGAGAGGGCATCTGTCTGTCAGCCTGGACCCAGGAGAGGGCATCTGTCTGTCAGCCTGGACCCAGGAGAGGGCATCTGTCTGTCAGCCTGGACCCAGGAGAGGGCATCTGTCTGTCAGCCTGGACCCAGGAGAGGGCATCTGTCTGCCAGACTGCATACAGGATAGGGCATCTGTCTGTCAGCCTGGACCCAGGAGAGGGCATCTGTCTATCAGCCTGGACCCAGGAGAGGGCATCTGTCTGTCAGCCTGGACCCAGGAGAGGGCATCTGTCTGTCAGCCTGGACCCAGGCGAGGGCATCTGTCTGTCAGCCTGGATACAGGAGAGGGCATCTGTCTGTCAGCCTGGATACAGGAGAGGGCATCTGTCTGTCAGCCTGGATACAGGAGAGGGCATCTGTCTGTCAGCCTGGATCCAGGAGAGGGCATCTGTCTGTCAGCCTGGACCCAGGAGAGGGCATCTGTCTGTCAGCCTGGACCCAGGAGAGGGCATCTGTCTGTCAGCCTGGACCCAGGAGAGGGCATCTGTCTGTCAGCCTGGACCCAGGAGAGGGCATCTGTCTGTCAGCCTGGACCCAGGAGAGGGCATCTGTCTGTCAGCCTGGACACAGGAGAGGGCATCTGTCTGTCAGCCTGGATACAGGAGAGGGCATCTGTCTGTCAGCCTGGATACAGGAGAGGGGCATCTGTCTGTCAGCCTGGACCCGGGAGAGGGCATCTGTCTGTCAGCCTGGACCCGGGAGAGGGCATCTGTCTGTCAGCCTGGACCCGGGAGAGGGCATCTGTCTGTCAGCCTGGATACGGGAGAGGGCATCTGTCTGTCAGCCTGGATACGGGAGAGGGCATCTGTCTGTCAGCCTGGACCCGGGAGAGGGCATCTGTCTGTCAGCCTGGACCCGGGAGAGGGCATCTGTCTGTCAGCCTGGACCCGGGAGAGGGCATCTGTCTGTCAGCCTGGACCCGGGAGAGGGCATCTGTCTGTCAGCCTGGACCCGGGAGAGGGCATCTGTCTGTCAGCCTGGACCCGGGAGAGGGCATCTGTCTGTCAGCCTGGACCCGGGAGAGGGCATCTGTCTGTCAGCCTGGACCCGGGAGAGGGCATCTGTCTGTCAGCCTGGACCCGGGAGAGGGCATCTGTCTGTCAGCCTGGACCCGGGAGAGGGCATCTGTCTGTCAGCCTGGACCCAGGAGAGGGCATCTGTCTACAGCCTGGGAGAGAAGCCTCAGAAGACAGCAACCCTGCTGACATCTTGATCTTGGACTTTTAACTTCTAGAACTATGAGATTTTGTTGTTGTTGTTGTTGTTGTTGTTGTTGAAGCTACATAATCTATAGTATTTTATTGTGGTAACCCTGTCAAGGCCTACTATAAATAACTTCCCATATTTATGTGTTTCTTAAGAAAGAGAATGTCCATTTGCCTACATTTTCTTGATAGAACGATTTCTTTATCTCCATGATCATGATCTTTACCATTCACTTTCTAGTCCTTTTGCATTTTTTGTTTGTTTGTTTCTTTCTTTCTTTTTTTTTTTTTTTTTTTTTAGATTTTTAAAAAATCTACTTTGTTTACGAGTCTTTAAATATATTTTATTAATTTATTCATATTACATCTCAATTGCATTTTTTTTCTTAGGCCCTTGTTTGTGTATTCTCAGGTACAGAAATATTTCTATCCAGTTTCAGCAATTTGTAAGGTTTCTTTTTTAAATAAAAAATAAGGAATGGCTGGGTGTGGTTGGGCACACCTTTAGTCTCAGGACTGGGGAACAGAGTCATGTGGATGACTGTGAGTTCAAGACTAGTCTGGTCTACATAGGGCATCCCAATCACTTCTTCCACTTATCCTTTTCCGCATCGGGTCTACTATAGTTGCCCATCTCAACATCAAACCAGCTTTGCATTGCCAATGTAAAAGCTTTGTTATTGATGTGTTAAATATGGAATTCTTTGAAAGCTTAAAATCAGAAAAATTGCTAAGTTAGTGAAAAACCAGACACAAGAGCATATTAATATACACGGGCATTCCCTGGTCTTTTTTCTGATCACTAACAACACTTTCTTCCTAATTGTTACAGTCATCTACCAAAGTAGATGATCCATTTAATGACTTCTAACTCTGCATCCGATTTTTTGAATGAATGCTTTTACTGAGAGTGGGTGCTTCCACTGGCTCCTCCATTGCTCTGCGTTCCCCTGTCCTGCTTCAGTGGACCCTTAGTGGAACTACTAATGTAGAAAAAAGAACAGCGCTCATGCACACCAGAGTCAGTTCCCTTGCCTCCCACATTCTAATGAGTCTTCATGTTACCCCCCCCCAAACCCCCAAACCCTGACTACCACCGGCCTCCATCTGCAAATAGTCCCACCTCACCATTTAGAGTTCCTTTAGGAAATGAACTGCCTCAAACTTTACCTTACCGTCTCTATCCTCATCACCTGTTTTCCTGACACATCATCAGTCTCAGCTGCTGCTAATCTCTATTCTTTCCAATGCCAGAGACATTGGATAGATACACAGAACTCTCTAGGTTTTGAAACTCAGTCTGTCCTAAGTTGGACCTGTACTTCCTTTGAACAGCAGAGACATTTCTTTAGGACTTGACTGTCACTACCCTTATGTGTAGTGGGCTACAATCCAACTCCTAACCGAGCCCTCCCCTCCCGCCTGCCCCACCATCACTTTTAACTCCTTAAGTTGCTGCAAATATTTATCAGCTAAGTTGTTGGTGTCTGTTAAATAAGAATCATAAGAGGCATTGTTCTAAACTAAGCTGCTGTACTAGTCCAGACTTTAAAGAAAAGTAGGGTCACTAATGCTGCAGTTGTACATTACCAACTTAAATGAGGTTGGGTTTTTTTTTTGTTTATTTGTTTTTGTTTTTCTTTTGAGACAGTTTCTCTATGTATCCTTGGCTGTCCTAGACTTGCTTTGTAGATCAGGCTGGCCTAGAACTCACAGAGATTCTCCTGCCTCTGCCTCTGCCTCTGCCTCTGCCTCCCTGAGTGCTGGGATTATAGGTGTGTGCTACCATGCTTGGCATTGGTTTTGGTTTTTTGACCTTCAGAAATCAGCATTAGGTAGCTGGGGAGTGGTGGTGCACACCTTTAATCCTAGTACTCTTTAGGAGGAAGAAGGCAGATCTCCGAGTTCAAGGCCATCCTGGTCTACAAAGCAAGTTTCAGGACAGCCAGCGCTACCCGGAGAAATGCTGTCTTGGAAAAACAAAAAAGACAGTCAGAAATGAGAATTAGTGCCAGATGTGGTAGCAAAACCCTGTGTATCTGAGATTAAAGCTGCAGGATCTGAGTTCTGGGCTAGCCTGAGACCCAGTCTCCAAACAAATAAGCCAGTTAGAGAGGAACATGCCAATTTCTGTTGACATGATACTGAAGATCCCCTTGCCTTAATCCAGACACATAGAAAGATGACCTGATATTAGGGAGTTTAAAAATCTATTGTTTTTCTTTTGTTTAGTTTTGCATCCCTGGGGATCAAACCTGGGTACTGGGCAAGTGATCTTCCAAGTCATCTATTGGTTCTGTTTCCTGCCCACACTCTCCAAAGAAAGTAACTCATTTCACTTTATTTTCTGCTTTCTGCAGACTTTTCAGTTTTTAAAAACTGAAACGCGCCGGGCGTGGTGGCGCACGCCTTTAATCTCAGCATTCGGGAGGCAGAGGCAGGCGGATCGCTGTGAGTTCAAGGCCAGCCTGGACTACAAAGTGAGTCCAGGACAGTCAAGGCTACACAGAGAAACCCTGTCTCGAAAAACCAAAAAATAAAATAAAAACTGAAATGCTTTTTGTTTGGTCCATCAGAATACTCATTCTGTCTTATGGAATGAGGTGTTTCCTGACCTAAAAGAGCCAATTAAACTCTTCAGGATGAATTTTTGTACACTTGTCCCTTGCAAATGATCGCAGTCTCACATTCAATACCTTAGCTTAGACCCCAGCAAACAGTAGCTCCAGCACAATAACTTCATTTAATCACATCTTCCTCTTGCTTTGTATTGACATCACATTCTGTTTTCCCCCTCCATCTTGCTGCCTGACACATGGTTGGAGTGGGCAGAGGGCTACGAGCTGAGAGCTGAAAGGAGTATTGATGCCAAGAGCTATACACAACTGTCATAAGCCTGGGCTTTGTTTTGTTTTAATTTAAGCTAGTGAGAATATACAAGTTTTTTAGGGTGTGTCTCTGTCAGTTCAGATAATTGTAACAAAAATATTGTGCTGGGAAGCTGGCCTCAGAGGTGCATACCTGGGAGGCAGAGGCAGGCGGATCTCTGTGAGTTCGGGGCTAGCCTGGTCTACAAAGCAAATCTAGGACAGCCAAGGCTACACAGAGAAACCCTGTCTTAAAAAACCAAAAAGGAAAAATAAATAAATAAAAGAGATAAAGAACACGAATCACCCAACCCAGATCCTAATTATTGGTACGCAGTCAGAATTAAACAGTAGGTAACATCCCTAGTCTAATTAAATGCTACCTAAATACTGCTGCTGTTTCTTATTGTTTTTATAACTCTTGACAATGAAGCGATCAGGTTTCCTATTTTTTCAGTATTGCCCACTTTATAGAATCTTAACTTTTCTGAGTAGTCTGTCAAATACATGAATGATTGGTCTCTTTTGTGTTTCAACTTGAGTGGGATTCTGCCAATAGATTGATATAATTTTTATCATGGAATTGAAAAACAGGATATTCAGCTTCTTTCAAAACCCATCTGAACACAAAAAGTCAATAGCAAAGGCTTGAAGACTCTAAATGAGAATTCTGGGAGCATGTGAGGTAAGGGCATGGTAGGAAATGTCTATAGTTTCAACAGGGAGGAGGTAGAGGAAGAAGGATCAGGAGTTTAGGGCCATGCTGGACTCTGAGTCCATCTCAAAACAAAACCAAAAACATCCTGAGACAGTGGCTGAACAATTGTTTTACATACTCAATTCCAGAAAATAAATTCTATCAGTTAGATTATAGCACACTATTGACCACATTACCAATGGCAGTCTGTTAAGAAAATGCACCCCAAACAGAGATGAATTCATCAGACACCACCAAGCAAAGCACTAGGCTAATCTATATGAGCTGATTGATATGCCATGATGTCTAAAACCATGTTTGCAGGTGGGGTCTGTGTAGGATTATAAACATTTTAGATCTAATTTTTGCAAAAAGAAAAAAAAAAGACCACAGTATACATTTCTATGTGTACAGATGTTTGAAATATTCATCTCCTAACTCTGCCAATTAGAACATGCATAAATATTACCATGGGCATTTTTAAAGTTACTGTGTCCTTGGTTTTCACAGAGGATAGATTAAAATAAAATCAAAAGATCAAGAAGCTGATGCAGCTGAGTAGTAGAGCACTGGCATAGCTTACCTAGTAAAGGTTCTGGATTCTGTTCGTAGCTATGCACACACACACACACACACACACACACACACACACACACACACACACACACCCATACACACACACCATGGAGAGTTTTCATCTTTGTCAAAACCACCAAACAGTCAATACTGTTAAGTAGTAGCTGAAGTCCAGCTTTAAGTAGTTGATGCATAAGAAAGATTTTTTAAAAAACATATTAAAAGATGTATTTATTTTATTTTTGAGTGTTTTGCCTATATGCCTAGTACTGGTGGGGATCAGAAGAGGGTGTCAGATCCCTTGGAAGTGGCACTGTGGATGGTTGTGAGCCACCATGTGCGTGCTGGGAATTGAACTTGAGTCCTTTGCTAGAGCAGCAAATGCTCTTACCACTGAGCTAATTCTCCAGCCTTAAATTATTTTTTTTTTAAGTAGGTATAGTTCACCTATGCCTCCCAAGCTAAACTTGAGCTTAAGATCCTCATGCCTCAGCCTAAGTTCTGGGATTACAAGTGTGTACCACTATACCTGGCAAAAGTAAATGCATTGATTCATATCAGGGAAGAATGAGATAGATGGTTTGATCTGGATTTAGGGAATTTAGAAGCAGCCAAGATTGGTTGACTCCGTCTCAATATATCTTGCATTACAAGTAGACTCACACTTTTCTGCCATGCTTGTGGCAGCTCCATGTTTGCATCTTTATGACTTCCTTCCCAGATATGGACATGTTTCTCCTTCATGCTCCATTTAGTCAAGTCTCAGAAAAATAGTCTGGTTGATCTGATGTTCCAGAGACCAATTACCATATCTGTGGATGAACAGCCAGTATTGGTGATTGCCAGTCACCATTCTGCATTCAGTAGCATTGGAGTTGGGAATGACATTGCCACAAATGAAGGTGATTCTGCTCTGGACAGGCAGAGCTCTGTGTCTTTACTGCTGACTTTGCTGAAAGATGCATGCTAACATCTGTGAAAGATCCTAAGTGACTAATATGCCCTTCGTCAAAGCCTTGAAAGAGTTGGCAAAGTGGATAAATGTGGGAACAGCCCTAGAAGGCTACAGATAAACTAGAAGTGCTGGTCTAAGAAATCGGCTAGACTAATTTTTAAGAAGTATAATGTATTTTAAGAAGTTAAAATATCACCTTACAGAACCTTCTCCAAAATTGACCGTATAGTAGGTTACAAAGCAAGCTTCAACAGATACAAGAGGTTGAAATAATGCCTTGTACTTTATCAGACCACCATGGACTAAAGCTGGACCTCAGAAACAACAGAAATAACTGTAAGGACCAGACAAACTCCATTTTCAAAAAGAAACTCCATTTTGTGTTAAACCTGGCCAAGGGCTGAACCCAGATTCTAAGAAAACCACAAAGTAGTCTAAACAGTAAAATTCCCTAGCAACACAATCAGCTCACTTTAGGAAAGTCCAAATATACTCTCTGCTGGTCAAGCTGACAAGGAAATGGTCTGAAACATAGCAACAACCAATTGGGAGAAGCCAGGCCAAAGTTCCTAATGCCCCCATGACTGCTTCAACCAATTTTTTCTATAGATCAATTTGCCCCTATACCTATTATCCAACCATGAACCATCAAGGTTTGTAACTCCCTCCTTGCAGCTTTTCTGCCCAAAATGCCATCCAATCATATACTGTTAAAAACTCATTTCTTTGTCTAAAACCTATTTAAAAAAAAAAAAAAAAACTCTCCAATTGAGACTCGGGGCCACTTCTCTGCATCTGCTGTGTCAGTGCATAGAAGTGTGGCCCAGGCTCAAACCTACAGTAAAGACGTCCTTGCGATTGCATTTAGACTCAGCTCTTTGGTGGTCTGTTCGGGGAGTCTCTCAAAATTTGGGCATAACATAACAAAAAGCCTACACACACTTGGAAACTGAATAACTCTCTACTCAATGATAACTGCGTCAGAGAAGAAATAAATTGGGGACTTCCTAAAATTCAATGAATATGAAGGTACAACATACCCAAATTTATGGGACACAATGAAAGCAGTGCTAAGAGGAAAGTTCATAGCACTGAGTGCCTTCATAAAGATTGGGAATGTCTCATACAAGCAACTTAACAACACATCTGGAAACCCTAGGGAAAAAAAGAGACACACCCAAGAGGAGTAGATGGCTGGAAATAATCAAAGTTAAGGCTGAAATCAATAAATATAAAATTAAGAGAACAATTCAAAGAATAAACAAAACCAAGAGCTGGTTCTTTGAGAAAATCAACAAAATAGACAAACCCTTAGCCAAACTAACTAAAAGGCAGAGGGAGCGTACTCAAATTAGAAAAATCGGAAATTAAGCTGGGTGGTGGTGGTGTATGCCTTTAATCCCAGCACTTGGGAGGCAGAGACAGACAGATCTCTGTGAGTTCGAGGCCAGCCTGGTTTACAGAGTGAATTCTAGGACAGCCAGAGCTGTTACACAGAGAAACCTTGCCTTGAAAAACCAAAAATGAGAAAGAAAAAAAGAAAGAAACAAAGAAAGAAAAAACAAATTAAAGGGGAGATAACGACAGACAACAAGAAAATCCAAAGAATCATTAAGTCTTACTCCAAAAGCCTATATGCCTGGCACATGCCTTTAATCCCAGCACTTGGGAGGCAGGGGCAGGTGGATCTCTATGAGTTCAAGGCCAGCTTGGTCTACACAGTGAGCGCCAGGACAGCCAGAGCTGTTAGACAGAGAAACCCTGTCTTGAAAAACAAAACAAAACAAAAGTCTATATGCCACAAAACTGGCAAATATAAATGAAGTGGACAATTTTCTGCATAGATTCTACATACCAAAGTTGAGTCAAGATCAGGTAAACAAATTAAATAATCCTATATCTCCTTCAGAAATAGAAACAGTCATCAAAAATCTCCCAACAACAACAAAAAAAGCCCAGGGCCAGATGGTTTCATCACAGACTTCTACCAGACCTTCTAGGAAGAGCTAATACCCATACTCTTCAAACTATGCCACAAAAATAGAAATGGAAGGAGCATTGCCAAACTATGAGCCACAGTCACCTTGATACCCAAACCGCACAAAGACCCAACAAAAAAAATTTTCAGACCAAATTTTCTTAGGAACATTGATGCAAAAATACTCAATAAAATATTTGCAAACTGAATCCAAGAACACACATCACGATATCATTCACCGTGGTCAAGTAGGCTTCATCCCAGGCATGCAGGATGGTTGAATATATGGAAATCCACCAATGTAATCCACCATATAAGCAAACTGAAAGAAAAAAAATTACATGATTATCTTCCAGAATAGCTAAAACAATCCTATAAAACAATTGATGCTCTGGAGGAATCTCCATCCCTGATCTCAAGCTGTACTATAGAGCAACAGTAATAAAAACAGCATGGTGGGGCTAGAGAGATGGCTCAGTGGTTAAGAGGACTGACTGCTCTTCCAGAGTCATGAGTTCAATTCCCAGCAGCGACATGGTGGCCTACAACTATCTATAATGTGATCTTCTGACCTGCTGGCATAAATACAGACAGAGCACTGTATACATAATAAATAAATACATCTTTAAAACAAAAAACAGCATGGTACTGGCATAGAGATAGGCTGATCAATGGAATCAAATGGCAAATCTAGAAATGAACCCACATACCTATAGACAATTGATTTTTGACAAAGAAGCCAAATCCATACAATGGGAAAGAGATAGCATCTTCAACAAATGGTGCTGGTCTAACTGGATGTCTACATGTAGCAAATGCAAATAGATCCATATTTATCACCCTGCACAAAACTAAAGTCCAAGTGGATTAAAGACCTCAACATAAGACCAGACACTAAATCTGTTAGAAGAAAAAGTGGTGAAGAATCTTGAACTCATTGGCACAGGAAACAGCTTTCTGAGCAGAACACCAATAGCTCAGTTTCTAAACCAACAATTAATAAATGGCACCTCATGAGACTGAAAAGCTTCCGTGAAGGAAAGGACACTAACAAAATGACAGTCTACAGACTGGGAGAAGATCTTCATCAACCCTACATCTGACAAAAGGCTAATATCCAAAATGCATAAAGAACTTATGAAATTAACCACCATCAAACCAAATAACCCAATTTAAAAAATGGGGTACAGAGGTAAACAGAATTCTCAACAGAAGAACATCGAATAGTTGAGAAATACCTAAAGAAATGCTCAATGTCCTTAGTTATTAGGAAAATGCAAATAAAAACAATTCTGAGATCCCCTCTTACACCTACCAGAATGGCTAAGATCAAAATTTCAAGTGGCAGCACATGTTGGAGAAGATGTAGAAGAAGGAGACACTCCTCCATTGCTGGTGGGAGTGCAAACTTGTACAACCACTTGGAAATCAACCTGGCAATTTCTCAGAAAATAGGAAACAGTGCTACCACAAGACCCAACTATACCACTATTGGGCCTATACCCGAAAGATGTTCCACCATATAAGGACATTTGCTCAACTATGTTCATATCAGCTTTATTTGTAATAGCCAGAATCTGGAAACAATTTAGATGTCCCACAACCAAAGAATGGATAAAGAAATCAAGGCACATTTATACAGTGGAATACTACTCAGCTATTAAAAACAAGGAAATCTTGAAATTGGCAGGCAAATGGAAGGAATTAGAAATGATCATCCTGAGTGAGATAACCCAGACCTGGAAAGACACGCATGATATATAGTCACTTAAAAGTGGATAATAGCCCAGCATATATGTCCTCTGAGAGACTCCACCCAGCGGGGGATCAGGACAGATGGTGGAATAGCTGCTGGACTAAGTATGGGGTGCTGAGAGTGGTATGGGAGAATGGGGGGGGGTGGAAGGACCCAGAGGGAACTCCACAAGGAGACCATCAGGGCTGGTGGATCTGGACCGAAGGGGCCCTGCACAAACTGTTGCCCCAACCCAGGATAATGCATGCAGAGAACCTAGACCCCCCCTTCAGATGTAGCCGATGGACAGCTCGTTCTCCATGGTTGTGGGGAGAGCAGGGACTGCCTCTGACATGAACTCTTGTGACTCGCGTTACCGTCTCTCCAGCAAGAACGACGCTGCACACACAGGATCCTTCTGCAGTAAAGCTTTAATGCGTCTTAAGAGGGAGAGCATAAGCTTACGACAAGTAAAATGGAGACCCCAAACAGCAGAAACCCATCCCTTATATAGGAAACTGTTCTCCGCTTAGGATGTGTCAGTCCCTGATTGGCTGTTACTCATCAGGCGATATGACGCCACGGGAGAGGCAGAGCACAACAAGTGGAAAGTTCCTTCGCACATGCGCAGATTACTTGTTTACCAGTTTGGGACACAGGATGTCAGCGCCATCTTGTAATGGCGAATGTGAGTGCGGCCTCTCACAAACTCTGGTGCCTCCCACTTGATCACATGGTGGGCAGGCCCCATGGGCACACAGAGCAAAGGGAAGCAGGCTGTCCAGATGAGATGAAACCTGATAGGCTGTGGTCATATGGAAGGGGAGGAGGTCCCATTCTGTCAGAGGTGTAGGGGAGGGGAATAGGGTGGAAGAGGGAGGGAAGGTGGAAACTGGAAGATACAAGCAAGAGGATAACAATTCGAATGTAATCTGAATAAATTATAATAAATTAAAATTAGAAAATAAAAGTGGATCAAGAAAGTATATGAATTACATATACACATAAAATATGTATATACAATATAGCATTATATATAATATGTACATTTAAACATATACATACTATATAAAAATGCATATTCTATATACACATAAAATGTATATATACTGTTGTGGTTAATTATTAGTATAGCCTAATAATGTTTATTATTAGGCCTATAATTATTGTTATGGCAGTATTTTCTTTTTTAAAATATGTTTTATTAATTTATTCATATTACATCTCAATTGTTCGCCCTTCCCTTGTATCCTCCTATTCTTCCCTCCCTCCCACTTCCCCCCTTCTCCCCTCCCCTATGTCTGTGATTAAAGGAGACCTCCTCCCCCTATATATGCTCTTAGAATATCGAGTCTCTTCTTGGTAACTTGCTATCCTTCCTCTGAGTGCCGCCAGGCCTCCCCATCCAGGGGACTTGGTCAGAAAAGGGGGCACCAGAGTTCGTGTGAGAGTCAGACCTCCCTCTCCACTCAACGGTGGAGAATATCATGTTCATTGGCTAGGTCTGGGTAGGGGTTCGAAGTTTACTGCCTATATTCTCCTTGGCTGGTGCCTTAGTTTAAGGAGGACCCCAGGACCCAGATCTGCCTGTCATAAAGTTCTTCTTGTAGGTTTCCAGGACCCTCTGGATCCT
The DNA here is from genome assembly GCF_903995435.1 of Acomys russatus. Lineage (NCBI taxonomy): Eukaryota > Metazoa > Chordata > Mammalia > Rodentia > Muridae > Acomys > Acomys russatus. Next base: position 20,819,380 of record NC_067137.1, read on the forward strand.
TCTATTTCCCCATTCTTCCGTGCTACTCTCACCTAAAGTCTTAATAGGATGTCCTCTCCTCTGACCCACTTTTCTGGTAAGTAAAGTTTTTCATGGGACGTATCCCTTGGACTAGTGTCTCGATATAAGTGAGTATATACCATTTGTATGGCAGTATTTTCTAACCTGCTAGGAATCAATCAAGACACAGACACCTGTTATATTTTAAAATAGCCTTAGTTAACCTAGGGCAGGGCGGATATTAATCCCCTAAGCTACTTCCCATAGTGGGGCAGGTATGGGATACTGGCCTCAATCTCATGTCATCTGCTTCTAATAATTTCTACCAAGCTATCTCCCATCCATAAAGCCAATTGCTAATTATCATCATCTGGGCCAAGTCTCCATCCATGCTGGCCATGTGCTTCTCCTCCACCTAAACCGTGGCCCAGCCTTCTTCCTCCTCTCCTCTCCTCCCAAGATTCTCTCTGTCTCCCTAAGCCCTGGAACCCTAGCCACACCTATCCCATTGCCTAGCCAGGTGTGATGGCCTTTTATGATACAAACAGATTAAGTTCTTAGGCAAGATACAGGTGGGGCAGAGACAGCAAGCAGTAATTAGCATCTAAATACATCAGACCAGCCTCTAACAATATACACATATAATATATAACATATTATATAAATATACATATATAATATAATGCTTTATGGGACTGTACATGCATATTTATATATACATATGAATAGATTTTAAATATAATAGAAATATTAAAATATATTTTATGAGTATATTATATATAAATATATGATATATTTATGAAATACGTAAATATTATCTATCTATCTATCTATCTGTCTGTCTATCTGTCTATCTATCTATCTATCTTCTGGAAAACATGGGACCTGGTGGGGCGAATCCATAATCCTAGTAGTGTGGGAAGCAAAGGCAAGAGGCTCTCAAGTTTAGGTCAATCTGTGTTACATAGTAAGGTCCTGTCTCTAAAATGACAAAACCAATTACTAATAGGGAGTTAAACTAATCTTTTTTTCCTCTTCCAATGCTGGAGATTGAAACCAAGTAAGGCCTTATACATACTTTATCACTGACTTACGACTCTAGCCGCTTTAGTTTGAGGCAGTGTCTTGCTAAATTATCTAGGATGGCATTTGAGCTTAGAACCCTTTTATGTAGTTCCTCAAAAGGCTTTTCTTTTAGCAAAGTTCATAATTATGTCCATAAGCGGGAAGAGGAGGCTCACAGGCAGCTTTTTGCTTTTAATTTATTTTTATTTTACCTCTTTGCTTTATTCTCTGCCTCCACCATGGACTTGCGGGGATGTGCAAGTAGATGGCCTCCTGTGTGTGGGTATAGATAAAAAAGAAAAGTACAGAATTTCAAAGATAGCCAAACGGTAAGCACATAGTAGACTCTGAGACTGATACTTGTTTATCAAATTATGAATAGCATTTTCTTTCCTCGGCACCATGCCCATTGTGTCGCTCTGTGCTCCTGGAAGCCTGTCAGCTAACCTGTACCAGGACAGAGGCCTAACTCTCCTCTGAAGCAAAGCTCTCCCACTAGTGCAGCTGACTCAGTGAGGATTCTGAAAGACTCGGGGTAGGAGTGGCTTTGTCCCTCCTGCATGGGTCATCTGATGTCAAGATGAACATGCTCTGGACAGGCAACAGTGCCTTTGCTGGTGGGACATCACAGTCTAGTTTCCTGGCAGGCTGCCACTTCCCACCTCCTTTGTGTCTTTCACTTTCTCCCCTTTTTCCCTCCCTCTCTAAACTCCTCCCCTTTTTTCTAACATTTGTTATTCTTATTTCCTAGAACTTACAGAGAAACACTAGACTTTGCGTTTATGGCTTTCACTCTCCCCGCCCCCACCCCGTGGGGCGGTGTGTGTGTGTGTGGGGGGTGTCTTGAATGTACACACTACCTGTAGTGTGAAGTAGTGTATATCACATGAGCAAGTTGAAAAGGGTGGCGGGTCTTCTGCGAAGAGCTGGGACGTCTTAGGTAAAACTCAGGGTTGTGGCTCACGCCTTACTCTTTGCATTTGGAAGGCTGAGATAAGTTGATTGCTGAGAGTGTTTGACAATCCTGCACTACAATTGTGAGATCCAGTCTAAAAAAAATAAACAAAAAACCTGAGCTGGGTGTGGTGGTACACACCTTTAATCCCAGCACTCAGGACGTAGAGGAAGGCATATCTCTCTGAGTTCAAGGCCAGCCTGTTCTACAAAGAGAGTTCCAGACAGTCAGGCCTACATAGTGCCGGGGGCTAGCTCCAGCAATTCACAGGTTCCCAAGAAGAGATAAGGAGTCAGTGAGGGAGGAGTGGGTCAGGCAGGGTAGTCAGAGGAGCCTTGCAGCTCTGACTAGCAATCAGGTCACTTAGGACAAAGACAGATTTAGGATTTTCCAAGAAATACATATTATCTCACTTTATCTCTGGATATGTGTTTGATTTTTCATTACATGTCCAGGGTCACAAGATAAGTCACAATTAGGAAGTACAAATAGAATAGGTTTTACTTTTATTTTGAGTCCCATAACTCCAATTCAAAGAATCTAGAGAACTTCTCCACCAAAGCAAAACGTATTTATTATATGACAGCTGTTGGGATTCAGACCCAGAACAAGCAGCAGAGGAGCATATTTAACCAAATTGAACCTCCAGGTTCTTCCAGAATCCCTCAGTCCCTACCTGTTACAAGGCATGGCTGCGTACCAGTGTCCTCTGCCCTGACCTTCAGCTCAGGCGCAGTGCTCCCCCTTCCCCAGAGGCCCTTCACTATGTAATCTAGACCCTTTGATTCCCCTCTGTCTCTCTGCATTACCCCCTCCTCTCTCTATGTGGACTTTCTCTCTTTGCACCCCCCCCCCACCTTCCTGTTTTGTCTTTCTCTGCAGGACAAACTGCCCTGACCTCCTCCTGTGAGATGAGTGAGCCTGCCTGAGGTCCCCCAATAAACCTGCCTTTATGTACTCTATTTTGGCTTGAATTGGTTATTTTGTCAGTGGGAGAATATCTTTAACAGCCTGCTTTTATACTGGCAGTATTTGCAGTTTTAAAGTGCTCCAGACTAATAAAAAAATATCTGAACTAGTCTTTTTATGAATAGCAAATACTAATACCTGTTAGTGTAGTTTTTGTAATGTGCTGCAGTTTATCGGTTAACCTTGCTAGCACCCAAATAATTGAGACTGAATGATTATATTTGTTTAATAAGTTTTACTGCACAACAATTGAGCAATGAAAGTCTATATTAACCCTCTAAACTAATCTGGCTTCCTCCCGGTGTAAATCCCTGAGATACTTGGATTTGTGGCATTCTCTGCTCCAGCTGCTCCCTCCTCGTGACTCCTGACCCTCTCCTTGTGGCTCAATCCTCTCTTCCTTTTCCTATCTCTTCTTCCCCTGGCTTGCAGGGAGTCCAGCTCAGTTCTCTCCCCTGCTCAGTCAGTGGCTCTCAAGCCTCTTTGTTGACATACCAGGAAACAGTTGGGGAGCACAACTTTGAGACAAGTGATTCTCAGAACAAGGATTGCAACTAGATATAGAGGTAAAGAACTCATTATTTGAATCTTTTAAAAATTAAGTTTATTTATTTATTCATTTTAACATCCTAACAGCAGCTCCCTTCCTCCTCTCCTCTTGGCCCCACCCTCTTCCCCTTGCCTCCCCTCCCCTTCTTCTCAGAAAAGGGGAGCCCCTTCTGCCATATTAACCCACTCCAGCACATCAAGTCTCATCAGGACTGAGCACATCCTTTTCCATGAGGCCAGGCAAGGCAGCCCTGCTACGGGGAAATGATATAATAGTAGGCAACAGAATCCATGTCAGAAACAGTCCCCACTCCATTTGATAGGGGGTCTCCATGAAGACCAGGCTGCCCATCAGTTATATATGTGTAGGGGGCCTAGGCCCAGTCCATGCATGCTCTTTGGTTGGTCCCAGTGGGCCTAGGCTAGTTGACTCTGTTGGTCTTCTTGTAGAGTTCTTGTCTTCTCCAGGGCCTTTTATCCTCCCCCCATCCAACCCCACACACTTCCACAAGGCTCCCTGAGCTACATACACCTCATGTTTGGATGGGATTCGCAGCATCTGGTTTGATCTGCTGCTGGATCAGCTCAGAGGACGGCTGTGGTAGACTCCTGTCTGTAAACATAGCAGAGTATCAATACTAGTGTCAGAGGTTGGCTCTCTACCTTGGGGTAGGTCTTAGGTTGGACCAGTCACTGGTTGAGCATTCCCTCGATCTCTGCTCCATCTTTATCCCTGCACTTACTGCAGGCAGAGTATACTTCGGGTTGTTGTTGAAGTCCAGCTTTTTTTTTTTTTCCTGAGACAGGGTTTCTCTGTGTAGCCTTGGCTGTCCTGGACTCGCTTTGTAGACCAGGCTGTCCTTGAACTCACAACGATCTACCTGCCTCTGCCTCCCGAGTGCTGGGATTAAAGGCGTGTACCACCATTGCCCGGCTGAAGTCCAGCTTTAATCCATGGTGGTCTAATAAAATACAAAGTGTTAATTTCATTTTTGTGTCTGTTGAGGCTTGCTTTGTGACCAAGTATGTGGTCAGGTTTGGAGAAGGTTCTGTGAGGTGCTGAGAGGAAGGTTTATGTTCTGTAGATCTCTGTTAGGTCCAATTCACTCGAATAACATCAGTCGGTTTCATTATTTCTCTGTTGAGTTTCTGTCTTGATGACCTATCCATTGGCGAGAGATAGGTGTTGAAGTCCCCCACTATTGATGTGTGTGGGTCAATGTGTGATTTAGGCTTTAGTAATGTGTCTTTCACAAATGTGGGTGCCCCTGTAATTCAGGCCAATATGTTCAGAATGGGCATGCCATCTTGGTTGGATTTTTCCTTGAATAGTATGAAATGCCCTTCCCCATCTTTTTTGATTACTTTTGGTTGGAAGTCTGTTTTATTAGATATTAGGATAGCCTCTCCAGTTTGCTTCTTATGTCCATTAGCTTGGAAACGCTGTTTCTAGCCCTTTACTCTGAGGTAATATTTTCCTTTGTTGCTGAGGTATGTTTCTTGTATGCAGCAGAATGATGGATCATGTTTTCACAACCATTCTGTTAGCCTGTGTCTTTTTGTTGGTGAATTTGAGACCATTGATGTTGAGAGATATTAATGACCAAAGATTGTTTTTTCCTGTTATTTTTATGTTGGTGGCCTTAGCGTGTGTGTGTGTGCGCGCGCGTGCACACACGTGCTTGTGTATGCTTCTCTTCTTTTCTTTTTTCTGGTGTGGGATTATTTATTTTCTGTGTTCCCTTGGATGTAGTTACCCTCCTTGAGATGGAGTTTTCCTTCTAGTATTTTCTGTAGGGCTGGTTTTGTGGATAAATATTGTTTAAATTTTGTCTTGGAATATCTTTTCTCTTTCTATGGTGATTGAGAGTTTTGTTGGGTATAGTGGTCTGACATCTGTGGTCTCTTAGGGTTTGCAAGACATCTGCCTAGGCCCTCCTGGATCTTAGGGTCTCTGTTGAAAAGTCAGGTGTAATTCTGATAGGTCTGCCTTTATAATATTATTTGGCCCTTTTCCCTTGAGGCTGTTAATATTCTTTGGGAGGATCAGACATTACAAGAGGGTCTGTGGCTGAAGTCACATAACCTCCGCAGGCACGGGCCAGCCTCCATGGGCATCAGCCAATGCCAGTTAAAGTCACATAGCAGGATACTCTTAGTCCCAGCAAAGACCACACCCAGTAGACCTGAGCCAATCAGCTGCGAATGTGACTATCTATGGCTTAATGCCCCTGGACTGTTACTTGAATGACCAGCCATCCACCCTGGCCAATCAGCCTACACCCCCATGGAACTGCTCCTTCACTCCCCCAATCAAATTAAAGAATAGTCCACCCCCGTGGATTTCCCCTAGTTCCCTATAAAAGGCCTGCCCACCTTTGTCTGGCGTTGCTGTCTTTTTGTATGCATGGTAGACCCCTGCATACTGGATGTTTCTGCGAAATAAATGCTATTTGCTTTTGTAGACTATTTGAGTTTGGGGTTTTCCTTCAGTGACCCCTGAGCCTTTACATTTGGGGCCTCATTTGGGATAGATGGGGACACCCCCCCTGCAACTCAACGAATGTATTAATTTCTTCTATTGTATCTTCTACACCTGAGATTCTCTCTTCCAACTCTTGGTTTTGTTGGGGATGTTTGTGACTGTTGTTTTCCATCTCCAGGATGGAGTTTTCTCTTTCAAGGCCTCTACATGTTTGACTGTATTTTCCTATGTTTCTTTAAGGAATTTATTCATTTCTTCCTTAAAGGCCTCTATCATCTTAATGAGACTGAATTTAAAGTCATTTTCTTATTCCTCAGCTGTGTTAAGATATCCTGGGCTTGTATGATGGTTAGGTTTTGGTGTTGCCATATTGCTTGGGCTCTTGCTATTTGTATTCTTAGACTGGCCTTTAGCTATCTGGTATTAGCAGGCCTCAGGTAATGCAGGCTGAGCTGTGGGTTAGAAAATGGCGTGCTGGGGAGAAAGTGCCATTTACCTCTATTGGGAGTATTTTAAGGGTATCATCTGGCTGGGGATGGAAGGAGCGAGTCTTACCTGATGGTACTCTTATGGCTCCAAGCCTCTGGGACTGTTAAGTATGGCTGTGATCCAGGAGATAGAGCAGGTGGGGGGGGGGGCTTCACTCACTGTTGCTGTGCTTGCCCAGGGGCCTAGTGCAGGTAGTGGGCTGTTGCGTAGAGGTCTCACCTGTCTGCCCCAGTTGGCCAGGATAGGCCTGTGGGGATGAGGACTGTACTCGGGTAGTTCCTGGGAGTCTCTGGCCTCTGAGGATGCATGTAGGGGTGAGTTCTCATAGATGGGGTATATAGAGGGCAGGGGGTAGCTCACTTCTGCTGTGTTTGCGCAGGGTGCTGGTGCATATAGGTCTCACCTGTTTGACCTGGCTGCTCTGGGCCTCGGGGGCTGTGAGCCCAGATCCATCATATGAATCTTTACACAGCCATACTAACATGCCTATAGCTAACTCCATTACTTACATCCTTTCATCATCTACACTATTAGTCAATCTGCCTTACTTACAGTCCTATTCCTCCAGGGGTGTACCCTGTTTGACACCCTATTTTTAAAGCACATTTTCAGAAGCTCTAAGTGTATTGTAAAAAGAGGTCTTTGAGCTGTTATTAGTTCTCCTGGCCAGTCAGACTTCGTCAACTATCTCTAAGGTTACCCTGTTCCATTTATACTGTTTGAGTTCTTAGAGGTGGATACCCCAAGAAGATTCCTAGAGTCATAAAGACATTCCTAGTACCTTTGTGCTTTCTTATCACATTCTCCAGGACACAAGGAAGACTTCCAAATAGGGCCAGATAAAGTTATTTTCCTAAAAAAGAAGGAACATTAAGTTTAAGACTTTCCTAAAAACACTCAGACATACATTTCTTTGAAAAAGACATAAAATGAATTACAATGTAGAAAGTCCCCAAGAATGCAACATACAGCAACCAAAACCTAAAAGTGAGAGACAGAATGACAGCAGTAACAGCATTCAGCTCAGCTTTGCTGGAACTGTGTCAAACAGCTGCGCTGGCTTCAGGAACTTTGCCTTTTGCTTCATGACTTTTCAGAGGATATAGCCGTGCCATCGTAGCAAGACCTTGTCTTAGAGAATGAACAAACCAGCTGTGGGTGGTGGCTCACGCCTTTAATCCCAGCACTCTGGGAGGCAGAGGCAGGTGAATCTCTGTGAGTTCGAGCCCAGCCTGGTCTACAAAGCAAGGCCAGGACAATCAAAGCTACACAGAGAAACCATGCCTTGGGTGGGGGGGGGAGAAAAGAAAAGAATAAAAATAAGCAAACAACTAATAATTTAGCTTTGTATGTGTTGAGCAAGCTAGGGGAAACAAGCCAGTTAGCAGCATTTCTCAAGTTGCTTTTGGTCGTGGGTGTTTATGACAGCAACAGAAAATCAAATTCACACAGCAGTTGGTGTCAGAGATTAGGCATTGCTGATGGACCTAACTGTGAGGCTTTATGCCTTGGGGCAGTTTGTGAGAAGGTGGCATTGGAACTCACTCATTCTTCCTAATGCTAATGGTCTTGGACACCTCTACTTCCTTGGCTCTGCAATCTGCAGCACACATAGCTTATTCTGGTTCATGGGGGTGGGGTGGGAGGGTGTGTGCGCGCGCACATGCGCTTGCTTTAATTTGAGACAGGGTCTCACTGTGTATACCAGGCTGGCCTTGTAGCGATCCACTTGCCTCTGCCTCTCAAATGCTGTGGTTAAATAGGGGTAAAACCTATTCTTTAAATGTGAAATGTCAACAAGTCAACTGTGGACCAAGGAAGCTGCAGATGGTGTGGGTCAGGCTTCCTGTTCTACAGATGAAAACTCCTATGTCTGTGAGGGAGAGGCTTGGCTGATGGCTACTAGGGCGGTGGTGCAGTCTACCTCTTGGCAGTTTCTCAGACTTGCGTGGCCTCTTCACATCCTCAGTTATTCTTTACAAGAAGATAATAGGAAATAGTGTGGCCTGTCTTCTTAGCCGCCCAGACAGCTGGTTCCTCTGGTAGCAACAGGTGCTGGCACCACTCAGCTTCCTCCCCCAGCAGAGCCACACTTCTCTGTGTGACACGTCAGGTTCTCCAGAAAGCAGATGCCAAGCCGCCATCAGACAAGATAGAAGTAATTCAGGAAACACCAGGGAAGCATGAAGCCAAGCAAGCTGCTGTCAGCTGGCAAGGGGCATCAGTTCTCATGTGTATCTGAAGCCTGGAAGGAGATAGGCAAAGGAGGAGGAGGCCTGGGCAGAAAGAGCCCAGGATCGCAGACGCCTCCGAGGAAAAGGGGTAGGAGGAATCCCACCCAAAGCAGAAAGGGCCAGAGGTGTAGCACCCTTGCCCCTCAGGCACCCTGCCCAGCTGCTGCAGGAAGTTCTATTCCCTCCAAGGCTCTCTTGAACAGTAATGTGAGTGCAGAGACCCTCTCAGTTTCTTTTATTTGTCATCTTCCTACTGGTCCCCTCACCCCACCATGTCATTGTGAACCACTATCCCTCTCCTCTCAGATACCTAAGCTCTGGACAGATATTCGGCCACTGTTCCTGAATTCCCACATGAGAGTACACTTCTCCCTTATCCTTTGCATGCTTCCTGGAAAAACAGCTGCTTGGCTTTCCTGACTTTTCCTCCTGATATAGTCCTCAGTGAGTTTTTTTTTAAAAAAGGTTTAATTTTCTTTATGTGTTTGTGTCTGCATGTGCACATGTGTCTGCCAAAGCCAACGAAGGGCATCCTCTGCAGCTAGAGTTACAGGCAGTTGTGAGCTGCCTGACGTGAGTGCTGGGACCTGAACTTGGTTCCTCTAGAAGAGCAGGCAAGTGCTCTTAACTGCTGAACTGGCTCCCCAACACAGCCTAGTGTTTTAAATATTAAAGATTATTTTTAGGTTTATTAGAGAGATATGCTGAGACAGATTCTGGGTGACCAAGGCCTTTACATAAAACAGGTCACTCACATCAGGGGAAGCTGGAATATATGGAGATCCACTGGGAAATAGGTAAAGGAAAATCCTTACATTTATAGGCTTTATAGGGGAAAGCTCTCTGGCCTTAAATGAAGGAGTTTCTGAGTTTAGGAGACTAATAAAGGTGTTGGGCCTGGGGTCATGCAAACAAAACACCAAGGACACCTGGGAGAGGGGCAAGGAAAACAATAACAACAACAACATTATCTCCAAGCAGAAAGAGAAACAGAAACTGATGTCAGGGTCACAGTCAAATGTAAGAGCATCAAAACTGTGACAACCAGTCTCTGCCAAAGCTGGTTTATATAGGCAAAAACTACAATTTGCTCAAGCAAGGGGTTGCCAAGGGTGGTCAGCAGGGTGGTTGCCTTTGACTCAAACTTTTTTTTTTAAGACAAAGTAAGTTTAGTTGACCTCTATTATGGCCAGTTTGGTCATGGACAGCTGCAAGTGTGGGTTGGGAATTCTCACTGACCATCAAGGCCATAAGATATGCTTGCTCATAAATGTGATTTGCGGTTGAAGTAACCTGGTGCAGGGACTTTTACCCAGAGCTGGAGGTATAAACATTTTTTTTCCCCTTACAATATAAACATTGGCTCTTATTTAGCTTGATTTCATCCAGGGAGTTCTTTCTACAAAGTTAGAGGTCTTTTGTGATATAATGGAGTCTGGTAGCTCTTTAGCAGAATGGAGTCTGAGTGCTGCTGCTGTGGCCGCTGTTAACGTGGGCCCTTCATTCCCTCCTCTGAAGTGTTACTTGAATCAAATTTTTGATTCAGCTTTCCTAGTGGGTACAGCAGAGTAATGAGTTTGGAGGATCATGAGTTTGACTGGAGATAAACATAGTTTATGGTCAACCTGGCCTTGTATAAAGATTCGTTTACATCAGCAAAGAGCTGAGATGTTATGGCTGGTGGGCCTGAAATAAAAATATCTATAATTATGCTACCCAAAAGGAGCAGAGCTCAACAAAGGTGTTAAATAAATTACTAGGATAGGATATATAGGATGTCAGGCATAATTTAGGAAACTAACCCTGTTGCCTCACCCTACCTTAGGGTTGTTACAGATTAGGAGCTAAGCAATTTAAGGAAGTCCCTCGAAAGGGGCTAAGGTATGGCTGATTGCCTCTGCAGGGTCAGCTGCTTTGACCTAACGCTTAGAATCCTACATGTTCTGGTTGTATATATGATAATATTTCCCTCACCACTTGTCAGGGGCGGCTTTGTACTTCTGCTCAGCTCAAACTACTTTGGCTCCACAAACTTAGGTCCTCTCAGGCCTTCTTCCTTCACTTCCTCCCTCTTCAGAAAGACTTCTCCACAATCACCCTGGAACCTTATTGTTCTCGGCTTCTCATGAACCAGATATGGATCTATGGCCTGGCTCTCTCAGTCAACCAGGTTTCTGACGTGGTCTCTCAGGATGTGGCTAGCTAGGAGCTCAATCACCGACCCCTCCTCTTGACCCTAATTGATATAATTGATATCCTACACAGCTGCAGCCAAGATCAGTCGCTTCTCACCTCCTCACCCCCCTCCCTACATCCTGCCTTTAAAGTATATAAGCACCCTGAGAAAATAAAATTTTGTCAGCTTGATCAGATTCCTTGACTTGCTGTCTGTTCTTTGCGTCTCTTGTCCCCCATTCTCTCCCTAGGGGTCCGAGGGTCTCAGCTGATTGTCCGGCGGGCCCGGACAACCACTGATATCATCCAACAGTCATGGCACGTCCTTTCCAGGTGTTTAAAGTTGTGTGTTCTGGAACTACATCAAATGACATTTCATATCATGTGTGTCATCCATACATATGTCTATCAATCTGTTTGTCCTCACATTTGTCTGTCTTTATCTGTGTCTCTTTGTTTCTGTGTCTTTAAGCTTACTGGTGTCTTAATGTCTCACCCTTCTTTTTAGTGTGTGAGCACAAACTCCTATGTCAGAAGACATTTTTTTTCTTCACATGTCTATTATTCTCACAAATATGTCACAGAGGATTATTTATTTATTTATTTATAAGATAATGTTTCATGTAGCCTGGCACAGTCTTGAACTCCTGATCCTCCTTCCCCAATTTCCCAAGTGCTGGCATTATAGACATGAGTACCCTTGCTTGGATTATACTAGAAGAATTTTAAAAACCTAATGTTGGCTTTAAAGTTGTGAGCTATCTACTCTCTGCATGTGACAGTATAAATTTGGAAGGCACTAGCTAAAATCGACATGCCTTTCTCTCCCCCACTCTCTTCCTTTTGAAGATGAGATTGGCCTGGAATTGCTATGTAACTCCGGCTGATCTTGAACTCCCTTTGCCTCTGCCTCCCCAGTGCTAGGATTATAGGTATGTACACCACACCTGCTAAGTACCAATATCTAATATCTAATAAAATAGAATAGTCTGGGCCTCATGATACAGGCCTATCATCTCAGCTACTAGCAAGGCTGAGGAAGGAGGATTCAAAGGCCTGCCTGGGCCACTTAGCAAGACCCTGACTCAACACAAAAGCCTGGGAGCAAAACTCAGTGTTAAAGTGTTTGCCTAGTATGCATGAATTCCTGGATTCAGTCATGTGCTGGGTCTCAAACCTAGGTCCTCTGGAAGGGCAGCCAGTGGTCTTAACAGCTGAGCCATGTGTGTAGTCCTTTCCTGGTAACTTCTAAAAATCATGAATTTTGCTGGATGCTTGCATTAGCTCGTATAATCATGTGACTCTTCTTTAGTCTGTTAACACAGTGGTTACAATGATACATTTTGAGTATTGAACTCATCTTGCATCCCTGCCTGGAATAAACTACATTTGGTCATGTACATAATCATTTTTGTGGAGGTCAGAGGACAACTCTCAGGTGTTGGTTTTCTCCTTCTACCATGTGGGTCCCTAGGATCAATCTTACAGGTGGTCAGGGCTAGCAATAAGTGCCATTATTGCCGAACCATCTTGTTGGCTCTACAATTATTTTCACACATTGTTAAATTACTATGGCGTGTGTGTGTGTGTGTGTGTGTGTGTGTGTGTGTGTGTGTGTGCGCGCGCGCGCGCGTGCATGCATGCGTGCTTGTGCAAGGCCAGATGTCCTATATCATTTTGAGCTGTTCCCCTGCAGAGTTGGGACTTTGGACATGCTTGGGATCCAAAATCTGGTCCTCATGATTGTACCATAGCTGATCTTAACTACTGAGTCATCTGTTCAGCCACTGCTAATATTGTGATGATTTTTGCATCTATATTCATGATAACATTACTCTGTAGTTTTCTATTTGTACTGTCTTCATTTGGCTTTGATATAGTAGCTTCCTCATATAATCTGGGAAGTGATTCCTCATTTGTTTTCTAGGAAAAGTTGAGTAGAACTGCTGTTCTTAATAAACCATTTCACAGAACGCTCCATTAAAACCACCCATGTCTGGGAGTTAGAACATTTTCCTTTGAGGTCATGGGGCTATTCAAAGTATGTGCTTCGTATTGGGTGTGATACAGTGTTTTTTGTTAGTGAAAAGTTTGGCCCTTTTGATACAGGCCATCAATTTTATGTATGTAGAGTCATTTCTTGGGTTTTGCTTTTGATATATGCATGATCTTTGGTGAGCTTCTATTTCACTGCTTGTATATCCTTTCATTTCACGTTACCAGTCCTGCTAGACACTTTTCAGTTTTATTGATCTTTTCAGAGCCAATCAAGGACATTTTTGCTTTAATCTTTGTTGCTTCTTCTGCTTGTTTTAGCAGGCTGTTACCCTCTTCTTATTTAAGGCTCTTAGCTACGTCGTTAGCTTCAGGCCTTTTCTCTTTTCCAATGTGAGCACTCAGTGCTGGGAATTTTCCTCTCAGCCTTGCTGTGTGGAATCCCTCATGTTTAGACAGGTTGTGTTTTCATGCACACTCTGCTCACTGTACTTTAAATCCCCCAGGAAGCGGTCTCTTGGCCCATGAAATAGTAAAGCGTGCTGTTTTGTTTCTGAGTTCAGGAAGATAGGAAGTCTTCTGTTGGTTTCTAGTTTCATTCCATTGTGGTCAGATAATACAGTATGTAATTTCAACTATCTGTCTTAACAATTACATTTATTCATTTTTTTGGTGTGTGTGTAAAGCATGTGCACACACACTTGTGGATGTGTCCTGGTGAATGTGTAGAAGGATGGCAGAGAACAACTTTGGGGAATTATGTCTGTCTTTGCTCGATGTTCTCAGGGATCTTACTGTAGTGACATTTTGGAGAATTCTGCAATTTTGATTTCTTTAAGAACACAGAAATATTATAAGAACATGCTTTTCTCTTAATCCCAGATGTAGGCATGTGGGGCTGCTTTGCACTGTCTGCAGCAGCTGACTGGAACTTGCTGTGTAGCTGACACTGGCTGACCTTGAACTCCAGATTTTCCTGCGTTCACTTCCCAAGTGCTGGGATTGCAGGCATGTTCTGCACTGCTGGGCTTGATTTCAACACTTTCATATTTGTTAACTGGTATTTATTTATTTTTTAAGACACCAGATGTAATTTTCTTGCTTTGTTCATTGATGTGTGAAAGGCATATCTGTTTTATTGTTGGATGAAGTAGTCTCCAAATAGTAAATCAGAGCTTGTTATTGACGGTGATACTGTTCTCTCCCTCTCTCCCTCTCTTTCTGTGTGTGTGTGTGTGTGTGTGTGTGTGTGTGTGTGTGTGTGTGTATGTGTGTAGAGTATATACATGTGCAGTGCAGGTACTCTCAGAGGCCAGAGACATGAGACTCCCTGGGTGTGGCGCCGTAACAGTGACTTGTGAGTGACCTCGTGTAGGTGTCGGCAGCAGACTGAATACAGGTTCTGTGCACGAGCAGTACACACTGTTAACCACAGAGGCATCTCTTCAGCCTCCTGGGTTTTGTCTTTACTACTTTTGAGATAGGAGTGTTTAAGTCTCTAACTATAATTATGGGTTTGTCTCTTTCTCTTTTCAACGTTATCAGGCTTTGTTTTTATACATCCTCATTTAGAGCTGCTATGTCTGCTTGGCTGGTCTTACTCATTGTTATTATGTAATGCTCCTCGCCATCCCTGGTAATTTTATTTGATTTCAAGTCTACTGAAAGTTGGACCTAAATAAACTCTTGTGCAACACCATACTACTGTTCACTTCCATGTTCCATACAAAATGAGACTCTGACATGTGATCCAGCCTTCTGAAAGAATCTGGAAGGAAACCTTTTAAAATATTCTCTTTGTTTACTCGTAGACTATACAGGTACAGGTGATTTTGTTTTCTTTTCTCTTTTCTCGTATTTTCTGATTACAAGAACGCAAACTACATAAATATGAAAAAGCCTTTTAAGAAAGAAAACAGACAGACAAAAAAAATTGTTCAAAAGTGAAGCCAGCTGTCAGTGGACACAGTGTGAAAGGAAAACAACAGCCTGAGAATAGACACAGCTTATATATTCTGCCCTCGTTTGGAGAAGTGATTCCATTTATGTACTAGATGAGCTTCTGAAATGTTGGTTCTAAATCAGTTTTTCCAAGCTGAAGCCAGTTTTAAATAGGCAAAGGAAAGGAATGTTATATAAATAACAAAGTAGTAATTTTCTCTGTAAAGTAGCAGCCATACATTTCTCTGCATCTTGTAGTTTATGGAGCATTGAACACAGGTTGAGTATCCCTCATCCTAAGTGCGTGGGAACCTGAAGGGTTTTAGGTGCTAGATTTAAAAAACTTTGCATACACATAAAACCGTATCTTGGGGGGTAGCATCAAAATATAAACATGGCATTCAGTTCCTTTCTGTATACAGCCTGTCCACATAAACAGACGCTAATTCTCGTGCATCCTTATGTGGTTATTTTTACTTAAGATCTTTATAGTGCTGGAGATTGAACCCAGGGCTTCATGCACTCTAAGCAAGTGTTCTGCTGCTGAGCTACATGACAGTCCCCTCCAGTGCACCTGAACTCTCACGAAGCCTGTCCCATGAGCTCAAGTGTGCACACACAGACACACACAGAGACACACAGGCAGGCAGACAGACACACACACACACACACACACACACACACACCATGGAGAGTTTTCATCTTTGTCAAAACCACCAAACAGTCAATACTGTTCAGTAGTAGCTGAAGTCCAGCTTTAAGTAGTTGATGCATAAGAAAGATATTTTTAAAAACATATTAAAAGATGTATTTATTTTATTTTTGAGTGTTTTGCCTATATGCCTAGTACTGGTGGGGATCAGAAGAGGGTGTCAGATCCCTTGGAAGTGGCACTGTGGATGGTTGTGAGCCACCATGTGGGTGCTGGGAACTGAACTTGAGTCCTTTGCTAGAGCAGCAAGTGCTCTTACCACTGAGCTAATTCTCCAGCCCTAAATTATTATTTTTTAAGTAGGTATAGTGTGCTGGAAGTTATGTAGGTGGTTCTGAGCTGTCTGTCATGGGTCTTGGGAACTGAACTCAGGTTGTCTCTAAGAGCAGCAAGTGCTCTTAATCAGTATGCCCATCTCTCAGCCGCTGCTTTCTTATTTTCCAATTTTCCAAATTAATCCGGAATTTAGAGCTCCTAATACTTTGGTCAATAAAGATTGTCATTGTGTGTCTTCCGGGAAGCTCAGGCCCTTCGAGCCCCAAGACAGAAGTGCACACTCCTCTTGCCCCTCTGCTCTGCTGGAAAGTCGGGGCTACAGAAAAGGGTCAGGGGAGCTCAGGGGTCTGAAACCTGAGCCAGGCACCAACAAGGGCCTGGCCTGACTTGGGTGAGTCAGTGGCTGCTTTGAGAACAGCCGACAATGGAGGCTCAGAGCTCAAAAACCCAGAGGCAGTTCGTAGGAACCTCCTTTGTTTCGGGTGTACAAAATGGCAGCCGCTCACCTTCACAGATGGGCGGGCACTGTGGTGGGTAGAGCGGCATGAGCAAGATAGGAGTGCCAGGTAGTGATGGCACACGCCTTTAATCCCAGCACATGAGAGGCAGAGGCAGAGGCAGAGGCAGACAGATCTCTGTGAGTTCAAGGCCAGCCTGGTCTACAGAGTGAGTCCAGGACAGCCAGGGCTAGGCTACACAGAGAAATCCTGTCTCGAAAAACAAAACAAACACAAACAAACAACAACGACAAAAGAAAAAAAGAAAGAAAAGAAAGAAAGAGAAAAGGAAAGAAAGAAAGAGAAAGATGACAACATTGATTCGGGCTGACATCGTGGTGAATGGTGGAAACTCAGGAGTTCCAAAGCCAGTGTTAATAGTACAGTGTTAGAGCCCTTCAGTTAAGTCATCATGCAAATAATGGCAGAGGGTGCGGGCAAATGCCCATGCCCGGTTGGTTCATGGCCAGAATGCAGGTCCAGCTCACTACAGGTTTGGTGGCTGCTTCATGGCGGTCAGCAGCTCCTGGTGGTCGAGCAGGCTTCAGTAGCAACTGAGGCAGCTATGGGAAGGCAAGCCTGGGAATCTGGCTGTGAATCCTAAAGGAAGGAGGGGAGCCTTTTCTTCCCCGGAATAAATGATGAGTCTTAGATGATCTTTGGTGAACTAGATGGTAGTGTCTGTCCCCCTTCATTTCATGTAAAACAGGAACTTATAAATCCTGGGCAAGCTGGGAATGGTGGCATACGCCTTTAATCCCAGCACTTGGGAGGCAGAGGCAGGTGGATCTTTGTGAGTTCGAGGCCAGCCTAGTCTACAAGTGAGTCCAGGACAGCCAAGGCTACACAGAGAAACTCTGTCATGAAGAACCAAAAATAAATAAATAGATAAATCCTGGGCAGTTGGAGGAGTTTCTTTAATTCACTGGGACTAGGAGTGCCAGAGGTACTTCATTTACATGCAATAGCACAGTCCTATAGCATAAGAAGGGAACACAGTACCTAATTATCCTATGGGCAGCAGGGGGTTGAGGGAGAACTTCAGGAAGATTGCTGTTAGTTCCAGACCAACCTGGGTATTTCCAGGAATCCCCAGGTACACCTCAAACAGGTTTCTTATCAGGAAAGGGTTGGGCCTATAATCCCTTGAGGGCCATGTGACACTTAGGGGATTTGGGGTTTTCCCATATCAGGGGGAGAAGGGAATTCATCATTTTGGTACTGAGCTTTGGTGCCAGACTTTGACCTTAATAGAAGGGCCCAATAGAAGATGGGAGTAAAGTCAACCTGGCACTTACACTCCTGTCTTGTGATGGCTCAGCACAGATGTCTCTCCACTGTATCACCTTTGAATGTAATTAGCTTGCGAATGACAAGTTCCAAATCTACTTGCATGAAGTAATTTCTACATTCCCACTGATTTCCATCTAAAGCTGTCGAGTGACTACTTTGGGCTATGTCTTTCCCCTTGACTGGGCCCTTGAAAGGGAAGAGCCTCATCCCTTAGAGTATATAGTCTGCAGGACAGGGCTCGCGACGGGGGAGGAGGTGACAGAGCAGGGCAGCTTCTGATGGCTGTTGGGTGTGATGAGAAGGGAAGCGCCAATGCTGGACGGGAGAGAATGGCTTATTAGTATTGATGGGAAAGGACTTAATGAGGAGGTAGGATTGCTGCTGGATCCAGAGGAGGAGACCAGGGTGTGGTGGTGAGAGCTCAGAGATTTCCAGGAGGAGGAACCCACAAGAGAAAGTGTACCAGGGCTAGCTATGGCGGGCACAGCTATTGGGAGGCCGAGACAAGAAGATTGGCCTTCAAAAAACAAGCAAAAGGAAACACCCTAAGCCTGTAGTTTGTTTGAGAAACCAAAGTGAACATTTCTGTGAGTGGAGTGACCTTTTGGAGGTCTATGGCCAGGGACCTGGGTCTCTGCTTATTTTCTGTCTCCTAGAGAACAGGCAGAGGCCTTGAGCCGGGCCGCCTCGGTGGGTACTACAACTGCCCTCAGCACCCCGCCTCTGTGGGTCCTACAACTGCCCTCAGCACCCCGCCTCTGTGGGTCCTACAACTGCCCTCAGCACCCCGCCTCGGTGGGCCCTACAACTGCCCTCAGCACCCCGCCTCGGTGGGTCCTACAACTGCCCTCAGCACCCCGCCTCGGTGGGCCCTACAACTGCCCTCAGCACCCCGCCTCGGTGGGCCCTACAACTGCCCTCAGCACCGACTAGTTTAGCTTTAGATGAACGAGTCTACATCATTCCCAGCCTCAGTTTCCCAACCAAGAAGTGTACATGCTGTCATTGTCCTTTTCTCCCCCCTGAATGCAGTTTTTCCTTCCCCAACATAGCACGACTTCTTTGAAGACAAGAACAAAGTCTCGCTGAGTGCTTAGCCCGCCTGCCCACCTCTGGAAGCGTTGGGCTGTTTCTGCAAAATCACATGAGACCAGCAGATGCAGTGGTACAGACGTGAGAGGTACGGGCTTGCAATAAGCTGGAGTTGTTGACCCAACTACAAAAACTAGCAATATAGTTATAAAAAGAAAAAAAGAGGTCTGTGTGGGCACTGCAGCTGGCTCGCTGCTAGCTCCCAGCCTCCCCCACCATCTGGGATGGGAGTGGAGCTATTTCCTTAGTCATCTTCCTCAGTCAGGGATGTTTTGATGGAAAAAGTCGCACTATGTACCTGATGGGCCTCTTAGTTTGCAAGTATTTGAGGAGGGAGATTTTTTCCACCTAAGCAGCCTGTTCAGTACACACACCTGCTTGAAAAGCTTATGAAAGGAAGGTATGTTGAGAAGGCAAAAATCCTTGCTCAGCTCTGCCCCCAGGAAAAGAGAGCGAGCTTTCCAAATTTCAGTCTGTTGCCCCAGCCTCCTTGTGATGGTCACTCATTATCAACTTGCCTGGAGCTAGGATCACTTGGAGGGCAGGGAGGAGTGCCCCTGGATGTGTTTGTGAGTTTCAAAAGAGGATGGTAGAGTGAGGAAGAACCACTCCGAGTGTGGGCAGCAGTGCCTGGTTCTGTTCTCTGGACCCTCTTGCAGCAAACTCAGCTGCACCACCCACCACGCCCTCTCTGCTGTGATGGAGCGAATCTTCTGAAGCTTGGGAATGAAGTCCCATCCTGCCCTTTGACGCCTGGTGCCTCTGTTGGCTGGAAGCCCTCTGAGGACAGGGATGTTTCTCACCCACTGACACAGTGGCACAAGGGCCACTTGAGTGTACGGGTAGGCAAGAGGCCTTTGAAACTTTTCAACATTACTTAGATTTTAAGGTGACACTTTAAAAGTGTTTTGAATGTAGGGAGAAATTTAGAGTTTTGGTTCCTTTTAGAACACAGAAATATTATAAGACTATGTTTTCATTTTAATCCCATGTGGGCTATGGGGCTGCTTCAAAGTGGCTGACTATGACTTGCCTTATCCTCCAGCAGAGGCATAGTTTTGCCAGCTGCAGGTAGCTTCAGTGATTGTGTGAGTTGTAGTTGTTGGTTGGTTGCTGTTGGCTGCAGTTTGTTAAGGTTGTGTGTAAAGAAGAAACAAGTAGGAAAGAAGAGAAGGAAGAGGGAGGAGGAAAAGGAGGAGGAGAAAGAAGAGGTGGAGGAGGAGGAGGAGGAGGAGAAGAAGAAGAAGAAGAAGAAATTAGATATCCTGATGGCAAAGATCAAACTTTCCCCAAGGAACTCGATGCCCCTAATCAGCAAGAAGTAGTCTAATGACAATATCACCCCCTTTCTCTCTATCCTTTTTTTCTCTCCTATCTAGTGTTAGGGCGTTGAAAGGGAAGGGTAGAAAAAGGGTGGATAAGGGTGGAAGAAAAAAAGAACCCACAAAGTAGCCAAAACTGCTTATACTTGAACTTCTCTTTCATATTAAAAAAAAGGGGTGTGTGTGTG
Organism: Acomys russatus; assembly: GCF_903995435.1. Classification (NCBI taxonomy): domain Eukaryota; kingdom Metazoa; phylum Chordata; class Mammalia; order Rodentia; family Muridae; genus Acomys; species Acomys russatus. Next base: position 20,839,617 of record NC_067137.1, read on the forward strand.
TGTGTGTGTGTGTGTGTGTGTGTGTGTACATTTGGGCACCTGTGTGGATGCAGATGTGTGTGCACATGTGTAAGGCTAGGGAGCTTGATATTTTAGGCTAGTCTGGTTGGTCATTAGGTGTCAGGGACCCCCCCTATCTCGGCCTCAGTGCTGGGATTACATGTCCCACCATGCCTTGTTTGTTGACATTGTGCTAGGGACTTGAACTCAGGTCATCAAGCTTACATGGTAGGCACCATATGTACTGAGCTATCTCTCCAGCCCCAGTTATTTCTTTGACTCCAGCAGTGGTAAAAAGTCCAGTGCTCATGGCTGGGAAGTAAAGGTGAGAATGGGAGGGAACCAACAGCGCTTCCCAGCTTTGTGTGTGTCAGGCCTGCTCCTGACTACATGAACCATCTTGTGAATCCCTCGAACTGCCCCTAATAGCTTGCTCTGCAGCATATCCCGAGGGTGAGGACAAATGAGCAGGAAGAAAAGCAGTAACCAAGCAGACAGTAGAAAGTAGAAAGAAGATGGAGTTTAATCTGTGGTCAGCTGGAAGTCAGAGGAGAAGCCCAGGCTTGACCAGTTGCTGTGGTTTATCTGTGGTCAGCTGGAAGTCAGAGAAGCCCAGGCTTGACCAGTTGCTGTGGTTTATCTGGCACTGGCCAAAGCCAAGGCCTTGCACTGGGAGTGCAAAACGACTGTTATCAGTGTCCTTCAATCTGGAGGCAATGGGACAGTCTCAGCCAGTCTCTCCCTAAAGATATCTATTGGTGTATTAGTATGTGTGTGGTGGGGACACATGTGGGAGTTAGAGGTTAACTGCAGTCAGTTCTCTCCTTCTACCATGCGGAAGGAACTCAGGTTGTCGGGCAAGTGCCTTTACCTGCTGAGCCATCTTGCTGGCCCTCATTCTAATAACCACTCCTCAAGATTTATTTATTTTATGTATATGGGTGTTTTGTCTGCATGTTCATCTGCACACCAGAAAAGGGAACCAGATCCCATACAGCTTTAGGCAGTTTGTGAGCTGCCATGTGGTTGCTGGAAATTGAATCCTGCACCTCTGGAGGAGCAGCCAGTGTTCTTAACCATTGAACCATCTCTCCAGCCCCTCATTCCACTCTCGTGATCATGATAGTCTTGTCTAGTTATTTACACCACAGCCTCATAACTTGTCCACTTCCTGACTGACCCTCTTCCTGATTAACACAAGATATAATCTCCACAGGCCAACATTTTCTGGGAGCCCAGTATCTTCTGTCTGCAGCTAGAAGTCCGACATCTCTTGTTTCCCAAAGCTTCTGCTGCAGAGCTGCCTCATCTCTCCAGATGGGGTGAGTGACCAATTTGTTACTGTTTTCCCAAGACTTGGCAGATGTCAGCTCTGAAACTCCTCTATCCTTAGTAACTCCCAGTGTCTGGTAAAGCAGGACAGCTCATCATTCTGCACTGGGGAAGAGTGCTCTCACCTGTCACTTTTCTAGTGTCTTAATCTATGTGGCCTGTCTGAGTGTGTGACAAGCTGCCACCAATATTCCTGGAAATTGGCAGGCACAGGTACAATGCACTTGCCTAGACTTACTGGGCACCCTTCAAGTGCGCACTTCCCCTGTTGGGCACCAGATGGCAGCCTCTCCCCGCTTTTGAAAGAAAGTGCAGAAATCAATTCAACCGGTATTTGGAAGCCTTAGCCATCCACGTAGGATGCTCTGAGGGAGGTGAAATATACGTGTTTAAGAAACAGACCTGAACAGGCAGTCCTGTGTGAAATGGGGAGTGGTAAAAGGTAAAAACATCAGACTAGGCTAAAAGCCCCTCAAGCATTTGGAATGTGACATGTGAAGATGGGCCCTGCTATTTCACTGCAGGAGGCCTGCTTTTAGGATCCGATCTGAATGCCAGGCCATCCTGAATGAATTTTATATAGGAAAGGAGGAGAAAGCCACGTGGAGTTAGAGAGGCCAAGTGCAGTGTGGGTTAATTACAGCTTCGGCCCCCTGGTAAGGGAGCATCAATATTCTAGAGCCACCCTGTCTTCCGGTGTTTAGCTGACCCAGGGACCAAGGCTTGTCTGGAAAAACATGCTTGGATGTCCCTTTCCTAAGGCCAGTGATGTCTGTCACCTGCAGGGAACACAGCCCAGAGCCTGGATAGCTGTTAAATTGATGTTCTTGTAGCACCCTCGGTAGGGCCAGAGCTGGCAGGGGGAGAGGTTAGCAGTGGAACCTCGGGCAGCCTGGGACTTAACAGGTACTCATGGTCTGAGAGCAGGGAGAGTGGGATCCTTAGGATTTTTCAGAATAGTCATTATTTAAGAAAACAGTTTTCAGCAGAGCATAGTGGCACACGCCTTTAATTCTAGCATCTCAGGAGGCAGAGGCAGGTAGATGTCTGAGTGCTAGGCAGCTTGGTCTACAAAGTGAGTTCCAGGATACCAAGGGCTACACAGAGAAACCCTGTCTTGAAAAACAAAAACAGGGACTGGAGAGATGGCTCAGAGGTGAGCACTGACTGCTCTTCCAGAGGTCCTGAGTTCAATTCCCAGCAACCATATGGTGGCTCACAACTATCTATAATGTGATCTGATGCCCTCTTCTGTCATGTAGGTGTACATGCAGGCAGAACACTGTATACATAATAAATAAATAAATCTTAAAAAAAAGGAAAACCAACAGCAACAACAACAAAATAAATCAGTTTTCCCTTTAAGCATTTGTCCCACATCAGTCCCAGTGTGCTGTTCCTCAAACTAGCTGGTGGTAGCCTGGGTTTCAAGTCCAGCATCTGGTGCAGGTGCTGTTTGTTTCAGCAAAGAAACAGAGGGGCCTCCAGATCAAAGGTCCCATTTCTCTCTCAGGAGCTGCTTAGGGCACTCAGGTAGAGGCCTGTGGGCAAGGTGAAAAGGCTCCCAGTCTCACTGGGGGAAGTGGAAATGATTTTTTTTCCACTGGGTGTTACAATCAGCTTTTAGAATAAGATTGCTGGTACTAGTTGGCAGTGGATACTCAGGAATTCCAAAAGCCTGCGGTGATACCAAAAGAGACTGTGGCAGGCAGTCCCACCATTGCTGTAGTCAAGCCCTGGGCATCCAGCAGGACCACTTCTCCAGAATAAATAAGTCTCAGCAGGTCATAGTGGAGGAATGGAGTGAGAGAGCAAGCCAACCAACCTTTATTTATGAATCAGGGATTTATAAACCTTGGGCAGTGGGGAGGGGTTTGAAGGTGAACGTGTCTGATTTGCTGAGGATAGAGGTCCACGGATACTTAATCTACATGTATCAAAACAATCTATCTTAAGAGGGGAAAGCAGTACTTAATTATCCTATGGGTGGGGAGACTCTCCAAGTATGGTAATGGTTGAAAGCAAAGACACCAAGACACATTATTAGCACAGGGTGGGTATCTCCAGGAGTCCCCAGGTGCTTGCTGAACAGGTTTCTTATCAGGGAAGGGTTGGGCCCTTAGGGGATCCAGGGCTCCTCAGGTCAGGCAAAGAGGGGACCCCACCAAGCTCAGAGGCTAACCAGAAACGCCAGGCTTCGACCTTACAGCGCGCGCGCGCGCGTGTGTGTGTGTGTGTGTGTGTGTGTGTGTGTGTGTGTGTGTGTATGTCCCACAGCAGTGACTACTCACATGGGAAGTTTGAGGCCCACAGGGCATGTGTGACTGACCTAATTCTAGAGAAGGAGGAGCACACGGCCCGTCACCAGCCATACTAGTAACCATAAAGAACTATCACTCAGGAGCCCAGTGAGCAAGAGGGTTTTTTCAACTAAGGCAGTTCTAGCTGTTCCTGGAGTTACTCCAGGACTTTTTTTTTTTTTTTCCCAACAAAGATGGGTTTTATTCTGCATATAACAGGGTGTGTTTATTTTGGAGACAGGCTATCACTATGTTGTTCTTCTGGCTGGCTGGGAACTGACTATTTAGACCAGACTGGCCTTTAATTCAGAGATCAACCCATCTCTGCCTCCCAAATGCTCCACCACCTAGACCAGCTAACAGGGTTCTTTTTGGTAATATTTATTTATTTATTTATTTATTTATTTATTTATTGTGTGTGTGTGTGAGAGAGAGAGAGACAGAGACAGAGACAGAGAGACAGAGAGAGAGAGAGAGACGGAGACAGAGACAGAGACAGAGACAGAGGACAGAGACAGAGACAGATAGACAGCAGGTGCCTGTGGAGACCAGAGGTGTCAGATTGCTTGAACTTACACCTGACGTGGGTCCTGGGAACTGAATGTGGGTCCTCTGCAAGAACAGTAGCCCCACAGCTAATACTTGATGAGCATTTATCATGGCAAACACTTGACACCGGTCAGTTCTCACAGAGGGAACTGTAAGAAACCCACACAGGCCTGGAGGCATACCCCAGTGGTGGAGCATTTGGCTAGTGTGTGGAAGCTTCTGGATTAAATTCTCAGCCTTGCAGAGGAAGCAGCAGTGTGGGCAACCTACTTGAGCAGGGTGTGGTGGTGTGTAACGCCAGCATTTGAGAGGTGGAGGCAAGAAATCTGTGAGGTCAGAGTCAATTTGGGTCATTAGTGATTTCCAAGCCAGCCTGAATTACATAGTAAGAGCAAGAACAGGGGCCTTGGTAGCACAGGCTGGCCTGGGCTCTGTCTCCAGAGGTTTCCACCACGTGAGTGACTTCACACCAGTCGCTTTTTCTCCAGGGTGTAGGATGGTGATTCCTCGGATTAAATGAGCAAATGCACATCAGACTGTTGGAGTGGTGTTGTTGTGCACTGTGTAAAGGCAGAGAACCACATGGCAGAACACGGATTAATATAAATGTGTTAACATAGGCTGTTGAGAACAGCAGTGAGCCAAGGCCTAAAACTATTACAAATAAATATAAATCTTTGTGTCATTATTTGGAGCTGGCACAGACATAGGAAGTCCATATAGTTTTATGAAACATTTAACAAGATGCTTACTAAGTGCCTACAAATATTAGTATATGCTGGGGGCTGGCTGTTTGCTCAGCAGGCTAAGGTGTTTGACTCTAAGCCTGATGACTCGAGACTCATCCCCAGGACCCACACAGTGGAGGGAAAGAGCAAACTCCTGAAAGTTGTCCTCTTACCTCAACATATTAGCCATGTCACATATACGTTCAGATAGCTACACATACACATATGTAAACATACACACAAAATAAGTGAAAAAATATATATATGTGGATAGGTGAGCTTCTGACCGTCATTGGTACTTGGAATGTATTGGCATCAAATAGAGGATTGCTTCTGTACCTTGATTGCATCTACAGTGCCACTGTGTCCCAAATGAGGGCTGCAGTGTCAGTGGATGAGGAAGGGTGGATGGTGGGGGTCCCGGAACACGGGTGCCTTCCCACAGGGACTGTGGATTTGGAAGTGTGCCTTCACACACTTTTTGTTTTTTCTTCACAACGATGGCCAGGCTTTGCCTGGGTGTTGAGAATTTGTCTTAGTTAAGGTTTTTTTTTTTTTTTTCCTGTGATGACCAAAAGCAACTTGGAAAGGGTTTATTTGGCCTACACTTCCACATCACAGTTCATCTTCAAAGGAAGTCAGGACAGGAACTCAAACACAGCAGCAACCTGGAGGCGGGAGCTGATGCCGAGGCCATGGAGGGGTGCTGCTTACTGGCTTGCTCCTCATGGTTTGGTATAGAAGCCAGGACCACCAGCCCAGGGATGACACCACCCACCATGGGCTGGGCCCTCTCATTCATTGCTAATTAGGAGAATGCCTTACAGCTGGATCTTATGGAGGCATTTTCTCAGTTGAGCTCCTTCCTCTCTCATGACTCCAGCTTGTTTTAAGTTGGCATAAAGCTAGCTAGTAGAATACTGAAGTTTTTATATAGTTTCTGTCTGCAAGACAAAATTGAAAATTGTAAAGTAGATATTTAAAAAAAAAAAAAAGGATTTAGTTATGTGCTGCATGTAGCCCAGGTCAAAAGGCAAATGACAGAATCAGCTTAAACAGTCACTGTTTCAGATAGTTTGCTTTGCTAGCTACACATACGTCTTAGTTTGGGGCTCAGAAACAATGGTTCCTGTAGGTAGGTTTTTAATGAAAGGAAAGGCAGATGAACATCTAGTGAGGTGGCCAAGAAAGGCTTTGCAGGAACTGCTACATGCAGCCAGGCCTAGAAGAGGGAAGGGTTGCCAGGGTAGACAGAAAGCAGATACCTCAGGGGAAGGGAGCAGGAGGGAGGACAGTCATCATTGTAAGGGAGAAAAATGGAGAGAGGGGAAGTGGGCCGGGGTCATATTCTGCCTTGTAAGCCATGGGACAGCATGGGCGCAGGAAATTGGAGACAGAGAACTCACAATGAAAATGTTCTCTGGGAAGGGTCATTGTGACAAAGCTTCCTGAGGGGAAGGTCACATCTCAGGTCATTGTCCTATTCACGGTGTAAAGATGACACTTAGCTTTTCAGAACCTTAAGCATCATGCAAAAATCATTTTCAGTCTTTGCATCTGTGACTGTTCCTGGCTTGTTTTAACTGCAGTCTTGATTGATCATTTCTCTGAAGATTTGGTTTTGGTATTTTTGGGGGGAGGTTGTTTGTTTTTTCGAGACAGGGTTTCCTCTGTGTAGCCTTGGCTGTCCTAGACTTGCTTTGTAGACCAGGCTGGCCTCAAATTCACAGTGATCCACCTGCCTCTGCTTCCTGAGATTTGTTCCTTTTAATGTGGATTCCTTTCTTTCTTTCTTTCTTTCTTTCTTTCTATTATTTTTTTGGGGGGTGGTGGTTTGAGACAGGGTTTCTCTATGTTAGCCTGGGCTGTCCTGGACTCACTTTGTAGACCAGGCTGGCCTCGAACTCACAGTGATCCACCTGCCTCTGCCTCTGCCTCCCAAGTGCTGTGGATTTCAAGATGCTGTAACTTTCTAACTTGTGTACATTTTGTCCTTCCTCTTAGTTGATTTTAACTCTACTGTGGGGGGCATTATTTGCCTGGATCAGTGTTTGGCAAACTGTGGTGATAATTGGAGGGTACTTAAAAAAATCTTTGTTGCTATTCAACAGATTGCACATATTTAAAATGTATGATTTGATGTCTTGATATATATAGCTACACAGTAAAGATTATAAATAAGCCTTCTATCTCTGGAAGTTACCTGCTGCCAATTAGGAGTCCTTTTACCTTCATCTGCAGGAAGACCAACCTCCATGATTGAACAGGATAGAAAACAGATCCCCTCTGCGCAGAAGTGTAGGCTCCGTGCCATTTCATAATCTGCTTTACCATTCTTTCTCACTGTAATGGTTTGAGCATCCGCTCTATTTACAACCTTTGTAAGTGATAGATCCTTTAGGGGGTGAGGCCTAGTGGAGGCTGCCTTGGTCACTGGGGGCATGTTCTCAGAAAAGACTGAGTCTCCACAGTCTCTCTGAGTTCCTGTCTGGTGGTATAAGTTATTTTACACATGAATACTCCTGTCAGGATGTGTTGACATCTGCCACCTTCACCAGAAGTCAAACCAATGGGACACTGGATCTTGGACTTGAAACCCAAACTGGGAGCTTAAGTGTGATGGCTGATCCTGACAGCCTTGAGACACCCTGGAAGACAGACAATCAAACGAGCAATTGCCTCTAGTAGATGCTTGGTGTGTGGGCATGGCTGTGAGGCATTTTCTTAATTGCTTATTGATGTGGGAGGGCCCGTCCCACTGTGAGCAGTGCCATTCCTAGGCAGTGGGGCTTATGAAAGTTTTATACAAAAGGGAGCTGAGAAAGTCAGTAAGCAGTGTACCTCCACAGTCTTTGCATCAGATTCCTACCTTGACTTCCTGCCTTAGCTTTGAGATGATGGGCTGTACCCTGTGAGCTAAATAAACTCTTCCCTCCCCCAGGCAGTTCCCCCACAGTGACAGAAAAGCAACCTTTCCTTTCTTTCCTTTTCAAGTTAAAAAAAAGTGTGTGTGTGTGTGTGTGTGTGTGTATGTGTGTGTGTGTGTGTGTGTATACCTCAGGCCCAAGTAGGGGACAGCTCACAGGAGTTGTGTTTTTCTCCTTCTACTATATTGGTTCCAGAAATGGAACTGAGGTCATTAGGCTTGATGGAAGTGCCTTCATCAGCTCAGGCATCCATCTTGCCAATTATTTTTTATTCTTTTATCTTTTCAAGACTTAATTTTATTTTTAAGTGTGTGCATGCATGTGTGTGTGCGTGCGTGCGTGTATGTGTAGGTATCTGTAGTGCATGTAGTTTTAGCTGGTGTTGCAGGCAGTTATGAGCTGCGTAGAGCTCCACGGTTTAGTAGGTAGAGGTGCTGACTGACATTTGACTCTGTGGAGACCCAGCAGATTCTCAAGTCACACTCCACACAGCCCTGGTGGGGCTCTTTCACAGGGGCTGTAGTGGTCTGCTCTAAAGGTCTTTCTCTGTCCTGTTATTTTGCTGATGTGAGTAAAGCTGGTTTTCTCTCTTTCTGATGAGCCAGATGGAAACTACTGATGCAGAGGAATATTGTCTCCGAGATGCTGGGTGACCATCAGGAGCCTTCATGAAGGAGTGTACACTATGATCCTCCAGTGGGCTGGCATATTTCAGTAGAAAGCACTGAGGGAACTGCAGTAATAGCACCAGGTAAGCTAAACACTGATGTTGGCCAGACCCCTCCTTAGCGACCACAGAAAGCACAGGGATCAGAAAGGGGAGAGCCTGGGCTCTACATACCTAGTGCTGGTTCTGCCACTGGAATCAGTGATGACATTTGCCTGCGATAATCGCACCCATTTGTTCTACCCCTGGTCACCTCTGCTGAACTCTTTCAGCATCTGAGAGCTGCTCTAAAATCCACAGCCTGGCTTCCAGTGCTGTGACCATCTGGAGCTTGCTTTTTCCCAACCTCTCCCACATAAAGCCTATGCTCCATTCATACAGACTTTCTGATTTTACTATTTATAGTCCCAGGAAGCTTGTGTGCACTGCTGACCCTGGTTAGAATGTTTTCTTTCTTACCTTCCCTCCCTTTCCTCCTTCCTTCCTTCCTTTATATAATTATTTAAAAAAGCATTTCACTCTATAACCCAGGCTGGCCTGGAACCCACTAGTAGCCCAGGCAGGCTTCTAGCTCACTGCAATCCTCCTGCCTCAGATTCCTGAATGTGATAGTTACAGGAGTGTGCCAGTGGCCTAGATTTCTTCTGTTTAGTATTTACATGGTGTCCACTCTTTGTGACAAGAACACTAAATGAGAGATTACTCTCTTAAGAGATTTCTAAATGTGTGGTTTGGTGTTGCTGACAGCAGACATTTTGCTGTGCAGCTGGTATCTAGACATTTGATATACTGACAGTCTCTCAGGCCTTGGGACCCAGGGAATCTTCTGCCTCTCTCCTGTCACTTTCTAGCCCTTGGGTGTGCTACTTTATGTGGCACTAGGGATGGAGCCCAGGACCTTGCACATGCTAAGCTATGTACCCACACCACCCTTTTTGTATTTATGAGATAAATCTTGTGTAGACCAGGCTGGCCTTGAACTTATGATTTTTAAGCTCCCACTTACCAAGTACTAGGATTACAGACATATGGCACGGTGCCAGGGTTTCTGTTCTCATCTCTAAATATTCCCTTTTCAATTCACATGCCTGTCTTGGTCAAGTTAATGACACAAAAGAATTGATAATGCTATTTTTCCTGTTTCAGGGACTATTTTGTCTTTAGGGCGAGTGCTTACCTTTGTGTCTGTTTATTATGAGTTGCTCCACACTTCAGCTCTCCAGGAGGAATCTCACACTCTGCCACAGCTTTGGAAGCTCACTATTGCCTCCCCAGACCTGCAGGGCCTTCAGCCTGTTCCCAGGGCTGTGTGCTCTCCCAAAGGTCCCATCATGTGGACTGTCACAGGAGAGTGCTGCCTCTCCACTACCCAATTAGCATTCAGAGCTGAGAGCCTCAGAAAGCACCAAAAGCTACACTGAAACCAGGCAGGAGCACTCAGAGCCAGCTTAGGAATCAGTAAGGATGTCTGAGCAGGGCTGTGGTAGCAAAGTAAAGCAAAAAGCCTAGTGTGTGGAAACAAAGGCTTATTTCGTGTTTGTGCTGTTTGTCCCATCACGGTTGCTGCACACTTCTGCTCCTTGTCACCTCACTTAGAGACAAGGCAGAAGGAAGCTTGACCTCCTGGACGTCATTGGCTGCTAGAAGCAGTGGGTTGTGTGTGTGTGTATGTGTGTGTGTGTGTGTGTGTGTGTGTGTGTGTGTGTGTGTGTGTGTGTGTGTATGGAGTGGAGGCTTAGGTAGCAATTCTTCCATGCTTCTACTTAGAAATGATAAATCGTTTTCTTTGTATTTTGCTGACAGACATGAGCTATAGGAGGGGGCAGGGAGGTGTTACTCTACAGAGGGCCACCGAGGCAGAGCATGAGAAAGCCTGGCAACCAACACTGCTGTTCTCACAGGAGACATGCCTGCCAAGTAAGATGGTACATCGGTATATAGATACTATGTGGCTGTTTCTGGAGCTGGGACATTCCCCAAGGGAGGGAGGTTCTCAAAACCCAGGAAGCTCATGAGACAGGAAGTCCAGAAGTCCAGAAGCAGGTGAGAGTCACAAAGCTCCTCTCCCAGGTTAGAAGAGCAGTGAACACTTGCTAGGGAGAAGAGACACTGCCTGCAGGTTGTACAGGGGGCCCAGGGATGTTTTCAGGAGTTGGTACTGATGCTGGGATGGGCTTCAGTGGTGCAGCATCTCAGGCTCCGGCGAGTAATGCCAATAAACTCATCGGTTCACTATGCTAGAGTTGAGTGGGATCGTTTCTCTGGCCTGTCATTGTCGTCCTGCCTGGGATAAATGGATGTTTGTTCTTGTCTTCCCAGGAAGAGCCAAACAACACAAGTTGAGAGGAGATAGATTTGTAGTGTCATGTCCTAAGTAGGAGGCAGGGGCACACCGCAGGTGATGGGTTAGAAGGAGACAGAAAAGCAGTGGGGCCTGAGGAAGAAAACAACAATCCAGGGCCAAGGAGGCAAGGGGACCATGGAGCCAGTGGGTGGAACTGGCCTTGACCCTTACTACTTCTGTGCTCAACACATCTTTCTGTGAACTAGTAACTGATAAGGCAACTCCTCTCATCTGTCAGGGTCCTGAGAGTGTCCACTATCATCAGCCAATTGACTTATACTCATTAGCAATAACTGCACTTGGAAAGTGGTCTGCAATGTGGTAGCTGGAGTCACATGAGATGGTCTCCCTAGGAGCTCGCTTGAGAGCATTTACTACTAGGAGGAATTGCTTACTGGGCATGAACAACTGTAGGGACACAGAATACTAAAGCAGAGTAGAGGCAATGAATTCAGAAAGTGGCTTGGAGGAAGTGGCAAGCTGACAGTGGACCCTTACCCAGTAGTATTATGTGCATCTCCTCCTAAAGCACCATGTGTATGATGAGAGGTCAGGGTAAGTTCTATAGCCCGGACTGTTAATTCTGAAGCAATATGATAAGATCCCTTTGTCCCTCCCTCCCTCTCTCCCTCCTTCCCTCCCTCCTTTCCTCCCTCCGTCTCTCCTTCCTACCCTCCTTTCATTCCTTTCTTCTTTTTTTTGAGACAGGGTTCCACTTTATAGACTAGCCTGGCCTGAAATTCACTACGTATCCTAGCCTGTCCTCAAACATAATACACTTCTTGTCACCACCCCTCCAATGGAGTCTATGTGACAAATGATACTGCACAACCTGAGGTGATGACCCCTACCCAAGGGAGAGCCTCCCGGAATGGGTCTGATGTACCTGCCAGGAGTAAATGATTGCAGACCCCCTCCTTTTTCTCTTATTCATTTGTTTTTGGAACATTCTGTCTAACCTACTCTCTTATCAGAACTTTTCAAATGTAACCGTGTTGCTAGGAGATGCCCTAACTTGGGACCGCAGCCAAGGGTCATTCAGGCAATATTATCACCAAGTTCCGGTCCACTTGTTAATAAAAGCATGGCTAAGGATTAATCATAGTTTATATTATGACTTACACATAAAGTGTTTAAGAAAGCTCCAGATAGTGACAAGAAGAGCTAAGAAAAAACTGTCTTGACTCACAGATGTTTGGCATAATGAGAGAACACTGACCTTTGATAAAGAGGGCACATGCGTACTGATACCAATCTAATGACTTAAGAATGAGGATTCAAGATTGATGACAACATTATTACTCTGCATCCTGTATTTTGAATTGTATGAAAAATATATAACGACAAAAAACAGCCCCTCCACCCCGTTTCAGTAAATGTGTATAAAAACCTAGCTTGCTTGCCTGCAAAATACACTCAGACCCAAACACTACCTCTGGGTTTGTCTGTTTGTCACTTCGCCTATCTTTGAGAATTCCCGTTCCCAAGGACATATATGGAACTGAGACAGTCCGTGGCAACTTCTCCCACCTCAGCATCTTCTAGAGTGTTGGGATTACACGCCTACACCACCAAGCCTGGCAAGATTGGCTCTTCAAGTCCTAGGAAATGACAGTGGTCTTCAGGAGCTCCTGCCACAGGTAATGGCTGCTGCCATGGTGAAGCAGCTCGGTGGGTGAAGCAGAGAGACAGGGGCTCCTTCACTCTCTGGCCGCCGGTGTCTCTGGAGGGCCCCATGGCTAAGGAAAGGCCTTGTCTCACACAGCTTGAAGCCCTGTATGATCACATCGATTGCTTCCTTCAGCACAAGAGTGGACTTCCTAAGCGCCGAGGAGGCAGGCTGTAGCAGGTTCTTTTATGGAAGCTTCCATCCAGGTCCAAGAATAAACTGCCATTTCAGTTCTTTTAAACTGGGATGGCAACATGGACCGTCAGGCAAAAGCACTTCCTGGACAAGCCTGACAACCCGACTTTGATCGCTGGGACTCCCAGTGGAAGGAGAGACCTGACTCCCGGAAGTTACCTCTGAGCTCCACATGTGGCGTGTTGCACTACATTTGCTGAGCTTTGCTTATGCCCTAGGGTACGGCCCCTGCTCCTCCATAGCCCCTTGGATGTACTTTCTGTTGGGGTTGAATACTCGTCAAATGTCCACTGGATACCGTTGGTTGATGGTGTGGTTAATTTTTATTTTTTAAAGATTTATTTTTTGTTATTAAAGAGAGTCTGTCTGTCTGAGTGTGGGTGTGGTAGTGTGAGGGCAGATGCCTATTGGAGCCAGAGGTATGGGGCCACTTCGGAACTGAAGTTATAGACAGTTGGTGAGCCGCTTGATGTGGGTGCTGGTCCTCTGGAAGAGCAGAGCAGGCTATTAAATGCTGAGCTGTCTCTACAGCCTGTGGCAGCTAATTTTGAATCTCAATGTGGTAGGAGAGTAATGAAGACCTGGGAGTGGTGTAGTGGGCTATTTCCAGAGAGGAGTCGCTAAAGGAGAAAGAGCCACATTAAATGCAGGTGCCTCATCCCACAGGACCAGGACCCTAATGATAAAGGAGAAAGAGTCTCTGCCTCTCTTCTCCCCTCACCCCTCCCACCCTGCCCTGTTTCCTCCACACCACCGAGTGTGAGCAGCTTGTCCTGCCACACCCTCTGTGCCAGGATGGATGGAAACTTCTGAAACATGAGCTAAAATGAATTCTTCTGCGCTTGAGTTATGTCAGGCAATTGGTCACAGAAATGTGAAATGGACACATTATTGATATCCCTACCGGTCTTTTGTACTTTTCTCTGACATTTACTTAATCGGATGGTAGTATAAAAGGTTGTAATTTTTTAAATCTGTGGTGCTGGAAATCTTAGGGTCTCCCACATGCCAGTCAAGTCTTCCACCACTGAATGGAGCCACTTCAGCATTATTTTATTAACATTTTCATAATATATCATTTTCTGCTTTTTTTTTTTAAACTTCCAAATACCTTTTACAAATACATTGTGTTGTTGTATTTGGGTTTTGCTTTGAGACAGCACCTCATCAGGTCTGGGCTGACCTTGAATTCCCTATATAGATGGAGCTCATCCCTCCTCTGCCTCACATGAGCTGGGACTACGGACCTGTACCCCCTCGCCTGGCCCTGTTCCTGGCAGAAATACACTGTTGTGTTTAATCCCTATGATCCTCTGTTTTTTTTAAGCATAACCATATATAATAATAAAAGACACAGAGGAGTTGTATGTGTATGTTCTGTAGAATGAGTGAGCGAGGCCAGTCAGTGTATAAGTCACCTAATACTTAAGTATTCTCCCTGTCTGAATGCAACATTGTGCCTTTTGACCAAAGACTCCTTAATCTCTTCTCTTGTCTGTATTTAGGCCATTTGTATTTACTGCTGTTATTGATTTGTTAGAGCTTAAAGGTGTGATTTTAGAGCCCAGGACAGCCAGGCTACACAGAAAAACCCTGTCTCAGGGAAAACAAACAAACAAACAAACAACAAGAAAAGTATGATTTTATTATTTTGTTTTGTTCGGTGCTTTTTTGGGGAACACTTTTGAGAAGTCCATTCTGTTTTATCTGTAGTGCTTTTGAGTGTGTCTTTGTTAGATTTTATTGTGGTTTCTGTAGGTATTATATGCACATAGTTTATCAGTATCCATTGCCGCTAGTGCTTTACCACTTCTAGTAAAGTGTAGACAGCTTAACTCCCTTTATTGCCCTCCAGCCAGTCCCACTCATAATTGTCTTAAATCTTCTACCTATGCCCAGAGCCATATTATATAGTTCTTGCTTCAACCATTAAACATAAAGTAGGAAACTCAAGAGTGGAAGGAACCTTTATTGCATTTGCCTGTACTTTTGTTCTTTCTCTTGATTTTCCCCCTTAATGGCATGTTCCCTTTGCACAAAGTCACTTCCAGCACTTTGGAGGCAGAGGTGGGAGAATGAATAGTATAAGGCCAGGCTCACTTCACAGAGGATTTTAATACAGTCTGGTATACAGGAAACTATCTCAAACAAAGCACAGCACAGCACACACAGCACAGCACAGCACAGCACAGCACACACAGCACAGCAGCACACAGCACACAGCACAGCACACACAGGCACAGCAAGCACACAACAGCACAGCACAGCACATCAGCACACAGAGCAATCAGCACACACAGCACAGCACCAGGATGCAGAGGAGCACAGCACACACAGCACAGCACACACAGCAACACATAGCACAGCACACACAGCACACACAGCACACATAGCACAGCACACATAGCACAGCACACACAGCACACATAGCACAGCACACACAGCACACACAGCACACATAGCACAGCACACACAGCACACACATCACACCATATCACACAGCACACACAAGCACAGCACACACAAGCACCACAGTCACACACAGCACACATAGCACAGCACACACCAGCACACACAGGCACAGCACACACACACACCACAGCACATCACACACAGCACAGCACACACAGCACACACGCACACACAAGCACACACAGACACACCAGCACAGCACACACACACACATAGCACACAGCACACACATCACACCAGCACACATAGCACACACAGCACAGCAACACACAGCACAGCACCACACAGCACACAGCACACACACAACACAGCACACACAGCACAGCACAGCAACACACATGCACATCACAGCACACACAGCACACACAGCACACACAGCACAGCAACAGCCACACAGCAACACAGCACACACAGCACACACAGCACAGCACACACAGCACAGCACACACAGCACACCACAGCACACACAGCACACACAGCACACACAGCACACACAGCACACACAGCACACACAGCACACACAGCACAGCACACATAGCACACACAGCACAGCACACACAGCACACACAGCACACACAGCACACACAGCACAGCACACACAGCACAGCACACACAGCACAGCACACACAGCACACACAGCACACACAGCACACATAGCACAGCACACACAGCACACACAGCACAGCACACACAGCACACATAGCACAGCACACACAGCACACACAGCACACATAGCACAGCACACACAGCACAGCACACACAGCACAGCACACACAGCACACACAGCACAGCACACAGCACAGCACACACAGCACACACACACACACAGCACACACAGCACACACAGCACACACAGCACACACAGCACACAGCACACAGCACACACAGCACACACAGCACACACAGCACAGCACACACAGCACACACAGCACAGCACACACAGCACACACAGCACACACAGCACACACAGCACACACAGCACACAGCACACACAGCACACACAACACACAGCACAGCACACATAGCACACACAGCACAGCACACACAGCACACACAGCACACACAGCACACACAGCACAGCACACACAGCACAGCACACACAGCACACACAGCACAGCACACACAGCACACACAGCACAGCACACACAGCACAGCACACACAGCACACACAGCACAGCACACACAGCACAGCACACACAGCACACACAGCACACACAGCACACACAGCACACACAGCACACACAGCACACACAGCACACACAGCACACACAGCACACACAGCACAGCACACACAGCACACACAGCACAGCACACACAGCACACACAGCACACACAGCACAGCACACACAGCACAGCACACACAGCACACACAGCACAGCACACACAGCACAGCACACACAGCACACACAGCACACAGCACACACAGCACACACAGCACACACAGCACACACAGCACACACAGCACACACAGCACACACAGCACAGCACACACAGCACAGCACACACAGCACAGCACACACAGCACACACAGCACAGCACACACAGCACACACAGCACACACAGCACACACAGCACACACAGCACAGCACACACAGCACACACAGCACAGCACACACACACAGCACACACAGCACACAGCACAGCACACACAGCACACACAGCACACACAGCACACACAGCACACACAGCACACAGCACAGCACACACAGCACAGCACACACAGCACACACAGCACAGCACAGCACACACAGCACACACAGCACAGCACACACAGCACAGCACACACAGCACAGCACACACAGCACAGCACACACAGCACACACAGCACAGCACACACAGCACACACAGCACAGCACACACAGCACACACAGCACACACAGCACAGCACACACAGCACAGCACACACAGCACAGCACACACAGCACACACAGCACAGCACACACAGCACACACAGCACACACAGCACAGCACACACACACACACAGCACACACAGCACACACAGCACAGCACACACAGCACAGCACACACAGCACAGCACACACAGCACAGCATAGCACACACAGCACAGCACACACAGCACAGCACACACAGCACACACAGCACACACAGCACACACAGCACAGCACACACAGCACAGCACACACAGCACAGCACACACAGCACACACACACAGCACACACAGCACAGCACACACAGCACAGCACACACAGCACACACAGCACACACAGCACACACAGCACAGCACACACAGCACACACAGCACACACAGCACAGCACACACAGCACAGCACACACAGCACAGCACACACAGCACAGCACACACAGCACACACAGCACAGCACACACAGCACAGCACACACAGCACACACAGCACACACAGCACAGCACAGCACACACAGCACAGCATAGCACAGCATAGCACACACAGCACAGCACAGCATAGCACAGCACACAGCACACACAGCACACACAGCACAGCACACACAGCACAGCACACAGCACAGCACAGCACAGCATAGCACACACAGCACAGCTCAGCTCAGCATAGCACCCTTACAAACTGGACAGATGGCTCACTCAATAGTGTTCTTACCCATGCTAGCCTGATTAGCTGAGTTGGGGTCCCTAGCACCCACGTAAAAAGCTGTGTGTATTGGTATGCACTTGCTGTTACCTTAGTTCCTGTGTGCCTGGTCCTCACAGTAGTCAGAGGATGGCCTCAGAACTCCTGAACATTGGGTAGTGGATACTTGTGATCCCCCATGTAAGTACTTGCAATTGTGCCCACTTATTTCCAGGACTAGCAAGAGCTCTTCCCTGGAGAGCCATTTCTTTTGCTCTGGGCTCCTTATTTACGAACAACATTTACATGGCTAATATTTTTATCTGTCCATCTGTAGCTGTTTAACCCTGCATTCCCTTTTACTAAGGTCTCATTAAGGTTACAGTTTAAACTGAGGCACTTCAGATTCTGGAAGATGAATAGGGAACTTGAGTGAATGTATAATTCTTTTGAGGAACTTCTATCTTTATCATTTGGTGGAGTTTGAAGGGAAGGCAGTATATTCATATGTAACTCTGGCTGTGCTAGAACTCAGAGCATAGACAAGGCTGACATCCAACTCAGTGAGATACATCTGCCTCTGTCTCCTGAGTTTAGAGATTAAAGGCATGATCAAGTACATTCATCTTGCTCATTTTTTTCTTAGTAATTTTTCATACAGTTTCTCTGATGTGTACTCAATACTGGTGATCTGCTTGTTTGTCTGTTTCTTTCTATGTGTGGTAATTGTCATTTCCCTTGCAAGGCTATGTTCTATTCAGAGAGTGCAGGAATTTTCTTCTAAAATGACTTGGTGATTACAGTAGAACTTATGTCTCAGGAAATAAGTAAGGGAAGCTTCAGCATTATGAATATATTGTCAATGAAATATACATGTACAGTGATGTCAGTATCATGCTTTCTGTTGTACCTGTATGGGATATTTTAGGATGCAGTGACCTATGATGATGTGCACGTGAACTTTACTCGGGATGAGTGGGCTTTGCTGGATCCTTCCCAGAAGAGTCTCTACAAAGATGTGATGCTGGAGACCTACAGTAACCTCACTGCTGTAGGTAAGACTATGGATTTCCTTCCCCTTTTAAAATAAGAGGACAACTGTTTCTTTGTTGTTGATGCTCTTATAGAATTTTAATTGAGAATGCGATGGGTAAATCAGGCATGATTCTAAGGTTCATTGAATATAGTAGTTTAAATTTTCCATAATTTCCAAAGTCTACCATACATTTTCTGGTATTGTATTTTAGGCTATAATTGGGAAGACCACAATATTGGAGAACGATGCCAAAGTTCTAGAAGAGGAGGAAGGTAATTGTCATATGTAAGCTGACATAAATATGCCTTAGAGAAAATTCTGATATGTCCTGGAAATTTTAAGAAAAACAACAGTGTAAATAAGTGCAGCTTTATGTGTATGGATGATTATTAAATTCCCACAAAACCATGTACCTCAGTGTTAGGAATCTGATTTGTGTTTACCCTTAAGATCTGATTCCTCTTTACACTTATACAATTTTTGAGATTAATCCATACAGATAAGAATCATCAGTGTAATGAATGTGGTAAAGCTCTAATATATGTCAACTATCTTCACAGGAATGTAAGACATAATACTGGAGAGAATCCCTCTGAATATTCTCAATGGGTATTTGCACATTCCAGTCGTCTTCAAAGGCATGAAAGAATACATACTGTAGAGAAATCTTACAAATGTAATCAATGTGATAAAGCCTTTTCACAACAGTGTAGTCTGCAAATACATAAAGGAACACATACTAGAGTGAAACTGTATGAATGTAATCAGTGTGGGAAATCCTTTGCACATCACAGTCATCTTCAAAGACATGAAGAAATTCATACTGGAGAGAAACTCTATGACTGTAATGAATGTAGTAAAGCCTTTACACATCACAGTTATCTCCAAAGACATGAAAGAACTCACAGTGGAGAGAAACCTTATGAATGTAATCAATATGATAAAGGCTTTGGACATCTTAGTCATCTCCAAAAGCATAAAATAACAGATACTGGAGAGATACTTTTTGAAAGTGATCAATGTGGTAAAGGCTTTGCATGTCATAGTACGCTCATAACACATAAAAAAGTTCATATGGTAAAAAACCGCCATGAATGTAAGCAATGTGGAAAAGCCTTTGCACGTCACAAATATCTTCGAAGGCATAAAAGAACACATACTGGAGAAAAACCCTACGAGTGTAAGCAATGTAAGAAAGCCTTTGCGCGTCCCAGTCACCTCCAAAGACATGAAAGAATACATACGGGAGAGAAACCCTATGAATGTGGCCAATGTGGAAAAGCCTTTGCACATCACCCATGTCTTCGAAGTCATGAAAGAACACATACTGGAGAGAAACCCTATGAATGTAAGCAATGTGGAAAAGCCTTTGCACGTCACCTATGTCTTCGAAGTCATGAAAGAACACATACTGGAGAGAAACCCTATGAATGTAAGCAATGTGGAAAAGCCTTTGCACGTCACCTATGTCTTCGAAGTCATGAAAGAACACATACTGGAGAGAAACCCTATGAATGTAAGCAATGTGGAAAAGCCTTTGCATGTCACAGTTACCTCCGAAGTCATAAAAGAACACATCCTGGAGAAAAACCCTATG
The DNA here is from genome assembly GCF_903995435.1 of Acomys russatus. Lineage (NCBI taxonomy): Eukaryota > Metazoa > Chordata > Mammalia > Rodentia > Muridae > Acomys > Acomys russatus. The sequence goes on from NC_067137.1 coordinate 20,859,997, forward strand.
AATGTAAGCAATGTGGAAAAGCCTTTGCACGTCACCTATGTCTTCGAAGTCATGAAAGAACACATACTGGAGAGAAACCCTATGAATGTAAGCAATGTGGAAAAGCCTTTGCACGTCACCCATGTCTTCGAAGGCATGAAAGAACACATACTGGAGAAAAACCCTATGAATGTAAGCAATGTGGAAAAGCCTTTGCATGTCACAGTTACCTTCGAAGTCATGAAAGAACACATACTGGAAGAAACCCTATGTGTAAGTAAGCAATGTGGAAAAGCCTTTGCATGTCACAGTTACCTTCGAAGGCATGAAAGAACACATACTGGAGAGAAACCCTATGAATGTAAGCAATGTGGAAAAGCCTTTGCACGTCACAGTTACCTTCGAAGTCATGAAAGAACACATACTGGAGAGAAACCCTATGAATGTAAGCAATGTGGAAAAGCCTTTGCATGTCACAGTTACCTTCGAAGTCATAAAATAACACATACTGGAGAGAAACCCTATGAATGTAAGCAATGTGGAAAAGCCTTTGCATGTCACAGTTACCTCCAAAGAAATGAAAGAACACATACTGGAGAGAAACTGTATGAATGTATTTATTATGGTGAAGCCTTTACACATTTTCAAGTCATAATCATTAAAGTAATCATACTAGACAGAAACCCTATTGATGTGATCCATATGGTAAAGCATTTGCATGTCACAGTGATCTCCTACATCATAAAAGAAAACAATGAATACATATGAGGAATAAGGGTAAAGCCTGTGTATATGGCAGTAGTCTTTAAAAATCATGAGAAAAAGTCATGCTGTAGAGAAAACCTATAAGTGTAGTCAGTGTGGTAAATTTTTATACAAGACTAAAGCCATTAGTGGATAATCAGTCTGTTAAAATCTTTGCATATCAGAGTAGTCTTTGAAGACCTGAAGGACTCATAAAGGATTTGGTAAGACCTTTAGCCAACACATTAAGTTATATAAGATTATTTCTTTTGAAAGAAAAAACAACAACAACAAATGCCAATAGTCTACTCAAGTACAATGATACCTCTCTTCATTTTGTTTGTACCTGTAAACTCATGTTGAGAAGAACTATGAATTTAAATGATAAGGTAATCCTTTTAGATTTTATACTTTTCTCAATGACATGAAATATCGCATCCAGATGTAAATCTTTATTCATGTGCATTAGTGCCGTTTCTGTCTAAGGAAACTTATAAAGGTGTTTAATTTGGCTTATAGTTCCAGAGAGTTATGTGATCACCATGAAAGTGTCATGGCAACAAGTTTCAGCCATGTCAATAAAAGGAGGAAGCTCAGAGTTCACATCCTCAACCCGCAGCAGTAATGCGAATAGGAACTAGAAATGTTGTAAAGATGGAAATTCTCAAGCTCACTCCCAGTGACGTATTGCCTCCAGCAGGGCAGATTTTCCTAAATCTTCCCAAGTGAAACCACCAGCTGAGAAAGATTGATTTCTCTAACTTCACCCCTACATGGTTGCTTTCTTCTACAAGCTTCAACTCCTGGGTTACAGGAATGAAGGACTATATGAGAAAAACATTCATGAGTAAAAATTTATTTCTTTAACAATTTGTTTTCATTTTAATCACATGGAATCAGTGTGTCATCTTTGTGTGGGTACATGCATGTGAATGCTGGTTTCTAAGAAGATTAGATTCTTGGAACATCTTGTAGCAGGAATTTCAGGAAGTTGTCGAAACCCTAATGTTGGTCCTAGGAATGAATTTGTCTTAACTCCTTGGCCATGTCTCTAGCCCTGTAAATATATTGAAAAAAAAATTTTTTTTTTTGGTTTGTTTTTTGAGACTAGTCTCTGTAGCCTTGGCTGTCCTATACTCGCTTTTTAGACCAGGCTGGCCTTGAACTCATAGTGATCTGCCTGCCTCTGCCTCCTGAGTTCTGGGATTAAAGGCATAGTCACCAAGCTCTGCTCTTGAAGTCTTTTTTTTTTTTTTTTAATATGATCTGGATGTTAGGAAACAGGAAAGATCCCATACAAGGGAAAAACACTGTCCTTGTTAACGATTACAGTTGTCTTCAATTCTAGGAAAAATTTTGTTTCATCTCTTCATCATAGCCTTGAAGGAAGTAAGTTACCATGTTCATTCAAGTGTAATGGTGAAGATCACAGTTGTGGTTGTGATTTTATTTTTAATCATTTGCAGTAGGTATAGAAGGTTGCTATACGTGTGGCAAATTTTTGTGCAGAATTTTTAAAGCTGTTCTTACAATCCTTTTGTAGCTTCACTTCATCTTCAATTGCACTTTGACTTGGTTATAGATAGTTTTCTGCTGCACTGTATAGAAGAAGATGCCCATCATCTAAGTGGGCCTTTGTTCATTTGAATATCAGGCTGGGCATGATCATAGTTTTTAAGTAAGAGTGACTGTGAAAGGATGGTGAGTTTTCGTTCCTGGTTTTGCTTTTCATAGTTTCACAAATTCCTCTGAGATGATGTTTGTTATCCATCATGACTTAGATGTCAGTCATTAGTCAAGGCTGCATTTGAACTCTTCATGTGTCAGCTTCCTGAGTACAAATCCAAGGGTAGAAGATGTACCCCCAATGTGTCCTGTTTTGTCAAATGTTTTAACAGTGTTAATGTTAAAATGCTTAATAGAAGGGAATATTAAAAAAAAAAAAACCTTTAAAACCTCATGTTTATCCAAAGCACCGTGTTCATGTATTTGATAGAGATGTAATGAAGTAGGATAATCAACAACAGACTGAGCATCTCACAACATAGCTTGACTGCTATGGATATGTATATATTATCTGATGTTCCGTGCTTCTTCATGTCCCCATTAGTTACCATGTGGCATTTCATCTTGAACTATTGCCTTTTAAGGGAATTATCGAGATATGCTAGATACTGTAACATCCAGCAATGAGATTTATTAATTTTTCTATTGTGTATGCAATGTGGTTATGTATTTTTATGCACACAGATGTGTGGAGAATGGAAGACGACTTTGTGGGATCTACTTTTGCTCATCCTTATATTGTGATCAAGGTCAGGTTGCCAGCCTTGCATAGCACAGGCTTTTCACACTGAGCCGTGTCACTGATGCTCAAATGAGATGAGCAAAACACCACATCTACAAAGTACTGTCTTCTTTTCAGATTGTAAACATATTTTCATCCAAGGATAGAGGAAACACAGGACAATTTGAATAATAAATCCTATGTACTATGAAAACGATATACTCCTAGCTCTTTTTTTTTTTTTTTATGTATTAGTTTATCCTTAGGAGAAACACTTGTTCATAACACTTTTCTTATAACCACAAATGGATGCCAGAGCTGTCTCATTGTTAAGTTGGTTGCTTCTAACACTGATGACCTGAGCTCAGTCTCTGGGAGACCGTACTGCTTCTACACGTTTTCTCTTAACTCTATAGTTGGGCTGTGGCACATGCACACTCACCCACCAGCACATAGATAAATAAGTCTTGAATCTAAATAAGAGCCAGTGAGGACACTTGCAGCCAAACAACTCTTCGAGCTCCATTCCTAGAACTCTCATCGTGTGAATAGATAAGACACTTGTAAGTTGTTTTCACTGGCGTGTTAACATGACAGCACGGGTTTAAGCACACAGTCAAAGGTCAAACATTTTTAAATTAATGAAATTAGCAAAGCAAGAAAATAACCCAATTATTGAAAATATATGAAATGATAGGGCAGTTTAAATTATTATAGAATTTCAACAAGTATTGTTCATACTGGCTCTGCACTACAAGCCTCACCTGATAGGCCAGCTCCTGATAGCCACACTTCTTAGTCCACTGCTCAGACCCACTTATGCTGCCTCAAAGCAAACAGCCTTGGCCCTCACTTCTCTTCCAGACCATTGTTTCATGGGAGTAGAGGAAGAGTAAGCATTCATGTTCTGATGTAAGTACCTTTTTTTCCCCACTATGCTGGTGCATGTGGCACCCCCCTCCCCCACCTCCACCTCCACTCCATTCCCCATGGAAGCTCCTAAGTTCTTTATGGACCTGAGTGTCATCATGTATGAATCACCCCAGCATGGCCAGGCCAGGTTGGAGAGCTAGCACAGGAGAGCCTGTCAACACACACATAGATGTGACTCTCATCAGGACTGACCTATGCTGGACTGTTCTCAGCCTTATTTTTTTCTCTTGGTTTTTCTCTCATGGGTTGTCCTGGCATTGGGAATCTGCTCTCATGCCAGTGCTTCTCCGGGTTGGAAGCTGCCTTTCCGTGCAGCTGCCACGGTGACAGCACACGGGGTTTCCTGGCCCAGGGTTGCCAGAAGCCCTACAGAAAGACCGTGGTCACATCATATGAATTCTTGGATAAAGCAGGTTACCTCTGTACTTTTTGTGTCTTAATATAACAAGTGCATATTGAGAGGGAAAGCTATTGGAACTATTTTTGTTTTGTATGAACTTTAAATCATTTTTAGACCTTTACAACCTGCATTATATACCTTAAATCACATTCTCAGAACTATCATGCAAGTTTTTATTAAACATTTAAAATGCCATATTCGAAGAACTCTGAGAGTCTGAGGGTCAAACTGTAGGCTTCACCTCTTTCCAAACCAACTTTATTTGAGATTCTTAAAATGTTTATACCTCCCTCCCAAGCCACCTACCCTAGATAGGAGAGAAAGGAGAATTATGGGAACAGAAGTAGACCTTGTCGAATTTAGTTCCTCGAAGTGATACCCAGACCCAAAAAGCCCCAGTCTCCTGTTTTGGGTTCATATATGTATCTCCTCTTAGAGTCTGTACTAGGCTGTTTTCAGCTGTTAAAATCAAGCCCCTCCCACCCCCTACAAAACGAAGTGGTTCGCTCTCTAAGTGGATAAACATCACCTGCTCTCTCACAAGTCTGTTTCCCATCCCACACTTGGGATCAAAACAAAAACATGTTTACATCCACTATGGTCAACGCTTAAGTTATTGAGTATACTTGATTTCAAGTAAACTTTGTTTTTAGTCACTTGCTTTCATCTTAACCTGGAAAACATACACAAAAGACAAGTTTGTCCTTCAAAACTAATTATATTTGCATTTAGCATAATTACAAGCATAGTTTTGAGCATGCTAAAGAATTTGCTCATTTATAAAGGTGACTGGACATTAACTTGAATGTCCTAATTATCTTTATAGCTTATAATAAGTTAATAACTTTAATAAGATTGGTATTTTATAGTTTTAATCCATATTAAGCTTTAGCCTGAAACTACAATTTTGGACTGAAGATCTCTTAGTATCAAAATGAAACTTTACATCATAAATGTAGCCCACAGAGAAACTGATAATTTTATAACACCATAAATATAGTCCACAAAATCATTGGTAACTTTGTTTTGTATATGATTCTTATGTAGCATTAGAGAACATTAGGATGTCGTGTAACCTCTAAGTCAGTAATTGTTCATCTGTGTAAATGTCAGGACTTTGTTAATCTTATATATGAAATATGTTTTATTTATTAAATTTATTGGTCTTTTTTTCTTTTTTTTTTTCTTTTTCTTTTTGGTTTTTCGAGACAGGGTTTTCTGTATAGCCTTGGCTGTCCTGGACTCACTTTGTAGAACAGGCTGGCCTCGGAACTCCAGCGATCCGCCTGCCTCTGCCTCCCGAGTGCTGGGGATTAAAGGCGTGCGCCACCACGCCCGGCAATTTATTGGTCTTTTAAATGAAATTTTTAGAATAAAAATCTATCCTAATCCAAAATGTCTTGGAGACCTGCTGTTATATCCTTAGTTTAAAAAGAGATAACAAGAGTTGGTTTTTGTTTTGTTTTCTTTTGTTATTTTTGGTTTTTTGAGACAGGGTTTCTTTGTGTAGTCTTGGTTGTCCTGGACCTCCCTTTGTAGACCAGGCTGGCCTAGATCTCACAGCAATCTGCCTGCCTCTTCCTCCAGAGTGCTGGGATTTAAGATGTGTGTCACCATGCTGGCAACAAGAGTTGATTTGAAGTTGCATATAAGTATACAATAAAAACTTAAGATTACCTATGCATAGAGTTTTAATTAATAACCTTTTTGTTACAAGTTTTCAGAATAAGTTTTTTCATTTGGCATTGCATCTTTGCCCCCAACCCACATGGTTTTGCATATTCTGAGAAAGAAAACTTTACATTTTATCAAGAATTTTGAATATCCTTGACTTTGAATGAGGGAAAATTTTTGTAAGTAATGTAGTAGAAGTTAAAGAGCTAGACACCTTTGATTATACTTAGCCACCTTAATTTTTGCATAAATCTTTTTAGTGTAAAAAATTGAAAATAACCTGAGATGTAACATTAACAAATAAATTTATCATTTGTGTAAAAATGTTTTTTGAAAGGGGTGTTATACAATATCTGGTGTCCTTACACAGTATATACAAAGTATATATATATATATATATATATATATATATATATATATATATATATATATATACACACACACAAAGTATATATATTTTGATATTAGCCCTTATTTATTTATTTATTGGTTTTTCGAGACCGGGTTTCTCTATGTTATCTTGGCCATCTTGGACTCGCTTTGTAGACCAGGCCGGCCTTGAACTCACAGCAATCCACCTGCCTCTGCCTCCAAGTACTGGGATTAAAGGCGTGCGCCACCATGCCCAGCAGTTTTCTTATCCTACACTGCCCTCAGTTCCTTTGTCCATTTCCTTGCATTTCTATACCATCAACCATTTTTCTTGCGCTTATCTTCATGACACTGTGTTTTGAATGTTGGATATTATTTAAATTGCTCTTTTTAGGGGATACAGCTATGGTTGTGATTTAGTACTTTTTTTTTTTTTTTTTTTTTTTTTTTTTTGGTAAATAATTTGTTTTTGTGAATGAGACCAAAGAAATTGGAATAAGGGTGTTGGATGTCTTTTGCCCTGCATTTTTTTGGGGGGCGGGGTTTCGATACAAGGTCTCTCTGTGTAGCCTTGGCTGTCCTGGACTCGCTTTGTAGACCAGGCTGGCCTCGAACTCACAGCGATCTGCCTGCCTCTGCCTCCTGAGTGCTGGGATTAAAGGAGTGCGCCACCACGCCTGGCTGCTCTGCATTTTTTTAGCCTAGGAGGCTTGTATAACAAGCTAACAAGTTAGGCTGCCCATCTTTTCTATGAAGGGTTCAGAATTCACTATAGGGCTCAGATATTGGGGTGCAGCAGCCTACTAGACCCAGTTCTGGTTTAGGCTGGCAGCAATAATGCTGGGAGGCTTGCAGAGCAGAGCCAGGGCAGCCTGACAGTTGGAGCGTGGAAGGAGAGATAAACCTGTTTTTTATGGTCCCAAGTGTGGGAACTGTCTTGTAAGAGAACAAGTGAGGTTAACCCACTAGAAGACTAACCACCTCCTGCGGGAGCTTAATTGTTGCCAGCTAAAAAGATCCCGTGAACAGACTCCAGGAGGAGATCTATAAATGAGCCCAGAACTGGAGGCGAGGCTTTGGAACTTGGGATAGTTTGGCTGTTCAAACACTCCACTTGAGACACTCCTAGAGAGAACCGCTTGCGGAAGGCTTTGGGGCTCTGGCTCTTGCTGAGGTTCCGGGTTCCAACAGAAGAAGAATCCTGCTGATTACGCCAGGAGAATCGTTCCTCTGAGAACTGTAAAATTGTAAATTATAAAATGTAAGACCTGAGGCTTCCTCCCAGTTCTTGTTACTGCTAGCCTCAGGAGTTCCACCCTCGTTCCCAGAATAGCTAACATGCGAGCTCCCCACTATCAAGGTCTCATACGGTTTCTAGTAACCGCCCTAGGGACTCACACCCAAGTCCCCAAGAGGTCTCCCAACGCCAATGTCCATATGGGTCTAACTTGATAAGCAACCCCCCCTGCTTTGTGGTTTTTAGCCTTTAAAAGCTAGCCTGTAAACAGCTACTGGGGTCCTTCACCTCCCGAGTCTGAGGGACCCTGACATATCAACAATTTGGGACTTCTGATGTGTCAGTAATAAATTTTACCTATACATCCAGCCTGTGTGACTTGAGTGGTCTCTCGCGGCAACCCCCTTCCTGAATTGGACTCTAGGGTCCAACACCTCAGAACTGGTATCCTTACGGTATTACTGGGTATTACTGTGTTCTTTAACCTTCTTTTCCTATTGTTTTGGTTAGCCAGGTTATAAGTGACATATGTTCGGTTAATAAGTTGTAATAAAATATATTGGTTAAGAGAACTGAGCCTACAGAGCTGTGTGGCCTGCAACTTGAGAAAGAAGAGTTGGAGGCACCAGTCTCTGCAGGGCAGTGACACTAAAAACCAGGAGAGTGACAAGGAAGAGAAAAAATATGGGCGGCCCTTGGAAAGGTTTAGGAGAACCATGTGACTGGAGCTGAGGGATAGTGGGTGGGTCTTTATGAGTATGCACCATTTCCTTCTGTGGATGGAAAGGTTTAGGAGAACCATGTGACTGGAGCTGAGGGATAGTGGGTGGGTCTTTATGAGTATGCACCATTTCCTTCTGTGGATGGAAAGGTTTAGGAGAACCATGTGACTGGAGCTGAGGGATAGTGGGTGGGTCTTTATGAGTATGCACCATTTCCTTCTGTGGATGGGCAGCATGTGGGGGCAGGTTGTTTACAGAAACCCAACAAACTCTCCTCAGAGCAGTTTCCCTGGCTGCTGGCTTGGGACAGTCACCAGTCTGCAGCACAGCACCTGCAGCCCAGTGTCCCTGGACCCTCCCATGTCAGAGTGGTTGTGGCATAGGAAACAGAGGAAGAGCAGCAGCATGTTTTTCAAGACAGGGTTTCTCTGTTTCCTTAGCTGTCCTAGTCTTGCTTTGTAGATCAGGCTGGCCTTGAACTCCGAGTGATCCACTTGCCTCTGCCTCCTGCTCTTAAGGATGCCACTATCACAGTTCTTTTGAGGATACCTTACCATTGTGGGTAGGGGGTTTATTGTGAGTTTTTAAAATTTTTCTTTTATGGTTGCCAGAATAATTTTCATAAAATCATCTCATGGAGCATTTGCAGTATGTGTATTTGGACACTGGGTTTACTGCTACAGCAGTTACAAATCTCCTCGAATTCAAATTCACCCATGCTTTCTTAACTCCCGGTTCCTCTATTTGCCTATTCAAGACGTGTCCTTTGTCCTGGGGAATAAGCATCCACAGAATACATGTTGGCCATATGTGGAACCAGTGCAGATTTGATTGAATCAGAAAATATTCTTTATAAAGCACCATAGTTATGGTTGGGAACATTAACATTTTAGATGTGAGTACAGCATTCAGAAATGTGTCTTTAATGCTTAGTTATTAATGTTATACCTTGGGTCTGATGAAAACTGAAGATCTGACTGCTCCAGGGTATGGTTGAGGTTTATTCTATGCTGTGTTCATCCTGAGATTCCCAGGAGAAAAACCAATTTCACTACTTGAGCAGGTACTAATATAAATAGTAAATATTGACTGAGAAATGGACTTTGGTCAAGAGCTACAGGGGCTTATGAATACCAAACTAATGCCACCATACTTCCCATGTGGCTTTGTTAGTTTTGAAGAACTACAACTCCCAGCATTCCAGGTAACTAATCTGGTTCTTGGGCAGGTGGTATTTGCAGTTCAATTTTGGGCTTTACAGTATGAGGGAGAAAACAGCCAAATATATCTAGAAGGGTCCAGACTGAGCCAACTCGTGAGAGGACCAAGAGGGGAGGAGATGGGGGACAGAAAGAGACTGGAGGAGAGACTAGGTTTTAGAGAGGAACCAGACAGAAAGAAATCACCTCTCCACAAATGTCTTCTTTAATATGTTAATCTCAGGTAGCCCTTTGTCCTGAATTTCTTTGAGAGCCCAGCCCACTATGCGTGCTGTGAGAGCATGACATCAGGCCACACTGCTATTGTAGATAGAAAACTCACTATAGATTACAAACAAATAGGATACACCTTTTGAGTGATTATGATTGCTGACTTAAATCAGAAAACTGCCTCCTTGGTTCAAGGAAATCCTGTGCCTGTGCACATGTTGCCAAACTCTTGTTTTTAAGTTCACGGCCTTGTTAACACTGAGGTTTTTTCACTGTAGACTTCTTGTAGGAGTGGGAATGCCTGGACCCTGGCCTCAGGGCTTTTTCTCAGAGACCCCCTGTTGTAGTGGTGCAGCAGTGCAGCAGTCTGGATTCTGTGGGTCAGAATCCAGTTTTCTTGCAGTCTTCCTTCCCCAGGCTACCTGGGAAAATGGCTCTGCATGTGTGTAAACTGTGTGTGAATGAGTCTCACATCTCATAGACTAATTGAAATCCTCAGTGAAGAAGAGATATTTTTATGATACTTTCTATTTCCTTCATGGTCATCCTTTTGGCAGGTGTTAGCATCTTTCAGTTTTGTTCCAATAAAGTGCTTTGTACCTCTTTCCCATGGGCAGGTCTCCCACTGCTCAGCCAGATCTGCTCACCTGTGAGTGACAACTAAGAGCCCTAGATAGTGAGGACAGAGATTGCAGCAAAGGATCCAGGTATGTTAGACAGATTGAGCATGGTGTGGGGTGGCTCTTAAGTGACAATAGAAACAGGACATGAAATTGATTTTGCAAGATTTTGTTTCATTAATGATTCTGGAAATTTTCACTGAGAATAATGTTAGCTATGGTTAGATATGAATTTCCCACTATAGGCAGTACATTAAGCATTCAGTAGTTCCCTGTATTTGATTAGTTTCGAGTCTCTGAAATAACTGTTGCCCATTGAAAACAAAGTCTCTGACCCAGACTGAAAGCAGCACCTGGTCTTGGGTGTGAACAAGCATTTGTGTGTGTAGCAAATGTCATAGTGGATTCCTTTTAGGGCCTGTGACCTTCCTTAACATTTGCTTTGGTCAGGTTCCAAGTGTAATCTGTGTATTTCCTCCCCTGTGCAATTACCCTTATATTGAACCAGAAAAGCTTCTGTTACTAAAAATAGTCTTTCCCGTATGGTTCCAGTGGGCATGTCTGACAGGTTTGGATTGTAGTACACAGGATCCAAATTGGGATGTGACCACTGATGACTCTGCCCTCCTCCTCAGTCTGCATAGCTGTTTTTGACATTGTTAATCATATTACTAGTAGTCCAAGATATCTGAAGAGTGTGAGTGGTTTGATTGAGTTCTTCTCTCTTCTTCTTTTCTTCTTCTTCTTCTTCTTCTTCTTCTTCTTCTTCTTCTTCTTCTTCTTTTCTTCTTCTGGTTTTTTTTTCAAGACAAGATTTCTCTGTGTAGCTTTCTCTGTCTTGACTCGCTTTTAGGACCAGGCTGGCCTCGAACTTACAGAGCTCTACCTGCCTCTGCCTCCCAAGTGCTTGGGATTAAAGGCATGTGCCACCAACTCTTGGGCTGAGCTTAGTTGTTGTGTTTGTTTGCTTGTTTGTTTTTTTCCTTTAAGGAGATCCTTTGCTTTCTTACTCTATTGTCCCCTAAATTTTTCTCTGTCGAGAACTGTGTACTCACTGATGCACTCTTTGAGTTAGTCCTGATTAGAGTGGATTATTCCTGTTGTCCTTTTTTACATTTTTGCTTTAGCTTTGTTGTCTGTTTGTATTATTCTGAGGGTATGTTCTTCTGTCCTCATATCTTGGAGGTTTTATACTGAGAAAATGTCATATTTTACATATGGCTTTAATGTATCTATTGACATAGCCATTTTCCTACTTTCACTGAGTCTTCATATTTGGTGTCTTACATAGATATCTATTGTTGAGTGGTGTTGAAACAAGCCTTGCATTCTTGGTGTGAACTCAATTTTTCCATTTCATGTGTTATTAGAAGTGATCGCTGCGTCGTATAGATCTTGGCAACTCTCTATGACTTTTTAATTTTTTGTATATTATTTTGAAGCTCACCTGCTTTGTGCTTCCAAGGTAAGCCACTTTGCATAAGGACTTTCTATTGTTTTTTTTTTTTTTTTTTTTTTTTTATGCAGTGTTCTCCGTTTGGCATTAGTATAAGGTTTGGCTGATGGAAAGGAGAATTCCGGTTAATCTGCCCATCCTCAGACCCTGTTGGCAGAAACTCTTACTGCTTCAGTCTTAGCAGCTGCTGTGTGTGGTTGTAGTTGTGGGTCATGTAGGAGGGTGATTTAGTCACTTGTTCCTAGGCACTCATCATGTCTTCTTTCAGTTGTGGTTTATGTGTGTACGACTTTCCACAGTCTCAAACAAGGTAACACTGAAGTCCTTGTCAAATATTGCAGTATCCTCAGTTAGCTCTACTCTTCTAAGACATAGAAATTCACTTTCCAGTTTGAATTAGGTGAACGATGCTTTGCTAGTTCTTTAGTCTCTGCACTGAAACCGTTCTGTTATGTGAATCACTGTACCTATCTTTGAGTCTCATCTAGTTCATTAATCTCTGCTAGGCCTTACTATTATCTTCACATACTGTTTCATTGATTGTTTTCATGCTTGTAAAGCCCTCAGGCACATAAACTCTGGGCAAATTCTTTCATAACCTGAGCTCTTGCTGCCAAACTTCTTGACTGCTCTTTGTCATTCTGTGTGATTGTCTTTCCTGAGCTGTCACTCTCTATGCTCTAAGAAAGTGCCTTGATGCTCCTCATTTCTGATCACTGTTCATTGATTTAAGAGTCCACAGTAGCTACTTAAGGAACCATATAAAGGGCAGAAGATGTGACTCGGCAGTTAAGGGCAGTGGTTGCCTTGCGTTTCCAGTGTTTACGTTTCCTTGTCTGCCTGGGGACTTGACATCTTTCCGAACTCAAGTTCCATAGGGCCTGTACTACTCTTGATCTCTGTCAGCTGTCTTATGCTGCCTACTAGAACTTCACAATAAAATATTGAGTAGATGTGGGGGAGAATGGACGGCCTTGTCTTGTTCCCGGATTTTAGGTGGAATTGTTTTTTTTTCTCTCCATTTTATTTGATCTTGGCTATGGCTTGCTGCAGATTCCCTTTATTATGTTTGGGTTGTGGTGGTGGGGGTCGGTGTATTTTGATGCTCGTCTGCTTGCCAGCTTGTTTTTGCCTAAGAGCCTAACCTGTTTGATATCCTCAACGGCCCTCCTCCGG